>NW_027655944.1:230000-252500 GCF_964235325.1 Thermobia domestica | reverse complement strand
CGCAATACCACTTTGTTCTCAGTACTTCCACGTACGCTCTGCATATATAATAATCTTTTGTTATGAAGTGTTCACACCGTTGCAAGAGTTCAGGAAGTAGAAGCCTATTATAATTAGATAATAATAATAATAATAATAATAATAATAATAATAATAATAATAATAATAATAATAATAATAATAATAATAATAATAATAATAGTAATAATAATAATAATAGGAAAGAAGAAAAATATACTTATGTTGAGTGTTGCGAAATATGCAAAGATTCCATAAAGATCGCAATACTACTTTAATCTCAGTTCTTCCACGTATGCTCTGCATATATAACAATCTATTGTTATGAAGTGTTCACACCTTTGCCAGAATGCAGAATGTAGAAGCCTATTAGAATTGGATAATAATAATAATAATAATAATAATAATAATAATAATAAAAATAATAATAGTAATAATAATAATAATAATAATAATAATAATAGGAAAGAAGAAAAGTATACTTATGTTGAGTGTTGCGAAATACGCAAAGATTCCATAAAGAACGCAATAAAACATTGTTCTCAGTACTTCCACGTATGCTCTGCAAAAATAACAATCTATTGTTATGTTGTGTTCACACCGTTGCCAGAATTCAGGAAGTAGAAGCCTGTTGGAATTGGATAATGTTTAAATGTTTATTACAGACAAACAGCTACAACCTCAAAGTGCCTCCAAGAAGGATTATACAAACATAGGGATCTTACATTTAAAAAACGTAAAAATGAAACATGCAAAAAAAATATACATGCAACGTGTATTACAGATAGAAATACAATGAAAAGCATAATGAGAAAACAAATAAGCAGAAATATCATCTGAAGTACATCTCAAACAAGTACACCCTGTCATGAGACTTAAATAACATATTGATATGAGTATACAGCAGAAAAAAAAGTATATAACGTATTGAAAGGAACATACACATAGTCAAAGTTACAAATGAACATACATTAAAATCATAAAATAATTTAAGCATGATTTTCAAATCATTTGACAACTTAATTAAAGTACACTAATAAAAAGTCAGAAATAAAATTAAGATAAATTTACCAAAGAAGACAGAATTGGATAATAATAATAATAATAATAATAATAATAATAATAATAATAATAGTAATAGGAAAGAATAGAAAATATAGTTATGTTGAGTGTTGCGAAATATGCAAAGATTCCATAAAGATCGCAATACCACTTTGTTCTCAGTACTTCCACGTACGCTGTGCATATATAACAATTTTGTTATGAAGTTTTCACACCGTTGCCAGAATGCAGGAAGTAGAGGCCTATTACAATTGGATAATAATAATAATAATAATATTAATAATAAAATAATAATAATAATAATAATAATAATAATAATAATAATAATAATAATAATAGGAAAGAAGAGAAAATATACTTACCTTGAGTGTTGCGAAATGCGAAAAGATCTCATAAAGATCGAATAACACCTTGTTCTCAGTACTTCCAGGTATGCTAAGCATATATAAAAATCTATTATTATGAAGTGTTCACACCATTGCCAGAATGCATGAAGTAGAAGCCGATTAGAATTGTATAATAATAATAATAATATTAATAATAATAATAACAATAATAATAATAATAATAATAATAATAATAATAATAATAATATGTAAGAAGAGAAAATATACTAATCTTGAGCGTTGCGAAATACGCAAAGATTCCATAAAGACCGTAATAACACATTGTTCTCAGTACTTCCACGTACGCTCTGCATATGTAACAATCTAATTATGAAGTGTTCACAATGTGGCCAGAATGCAGGAAGTAGAAGCCTATTAGAATTGGATAATAATAATAATATAATAATAATAATAATAATAATAATAATAATAATAATAATAATAACTACAATAATAATAATAATAGGAAAAAAATATACTTACATTGAGTGTTGCGAAATACGCAACGATTTCATAAAGGTCGCAATAACACTTTGTTATCAGTACTTCCACGTACGCTCTGCATATATAACAATCTATTGTTATGAATTGTTCACACCTTTGCCAGAATGCAGGATGTAGAAGCCTATTAGAATTGAATAATAATAATAATAATAATAATAATAATAATAATAATAATAATAATAATAGTAATAATAATAATAGGAAAGAAGCAAAATATACTTATGTTGAGTGTTGCGAAATACGCAGAGATTGCATAAAGAACGCAATAAGACATGGTTCTCAGTACTTCGACGTATGCTCTGCAAAAATAACAATCTATTGTTATGTTGTGTTCACACCGTTGCCAGAATTCAGGAAGTAGAAGCCTGTTGGAATTGGATAATGTTTAAATGTTTATTACAGACAAACAGCTACAACCTCAAAGTGCCCCCAAGAAGGATTATACGAATATAGGGATCTTACATTTAAAAAACGTAAAAATGAAACATGCAAAGAAAATATACATGCAACGTGTATTACAGATAGAAATACAATGAAAAGCATAATGAGAAAACAAATAAGCAGAAATATCATCTGAAGTACATCTCAAACAAGTACACCATGTCATGAGACTTAAATAACATATTGATATGAGTATATAGTAGAAAAAAAGTATATAACGTATTAAAAGGAACATAAACATAGTCAAAGTTACAAATGAACATACATTAAAATCATAAAATAATTTAAGCATCATTTTCAAATCAATTGACAACTTAATTAAAGTACACTAATAAAAAGTCAGAAATAAAATTAAGATAAATTTACCAAAGAAGACAGAATTGGATAATAATAATAATAATAATAATAATAATAATAATAATAATAATAATAGGAAAGAATAGAAAATATACTTATGTTGAGTGTTGCGAAATATGCAAAGATTCAATAAAGATCGCAATACCACTTTGTTCTCAGTACTTCCACGTACGCTCTGCATATATAACAATCTTTTGTTATGAAGTGTTCACACCGTTGCCAGAATGCAGGAAGTAGAGGCCTATTAGAATTGGATAATAATAATAATAATAATAATAATAATAATAATAATAATAATAATAATAATAATAGGAAAGAAGAGAAAATATACTTACCTTGAGTGTTGCGAAATGCGAAAAGATCTCATAAAGATCGAATAACACCTTGTACTCAGTACTTCCAGGTATGCTAAGCATATATAAAAATCTATTATAATGAAGTGTTCACACCATTGCCAGAATGCATGAAGTAGAAGCCGATTAGAATTGGATAATAATAATAATAATATTAATAATAATAATAACAATAATAATAATAATAATAATAATAATAATAATAATATGTAAGAAGAGAAAATATACTAATCTTGAGTGTTGCGAAATACGCAAAGATTCCATAAAGACCGTAATAACACATTGTTCTCAGTACTTCCACGTACGCTCTGCATATGTAACAATCTATTGTTATGAAGTGTTCACAATGTGGCCAGAATGCAGGAAGTTGAAGCCTATTAGAATTGGATAATAATAATAATAATAATAATAATAATAATAATAATAATAATAATAATAATAATAATAATAATAACTACAATAATAATAATAATAGGGTAAAAAATATACTTACATTGAGTGTTACGAAATACGCAAAGATTTAATAAAGATCGCAATAACACTTTGTTCTCAGTACTTCCACGTACGCTGTGCATATATAACAATCTTTTGTTATGAAGTGTTCACACCGTTGCCAGAATGCTGGAAGTAGAGGCCTATAAGAATTGGATAATAATAATAATAATAATAGTAATAATAATAATAATAATAATAATAATAATAATAATAATAATAATAATAATAATAATAGGAAAGGAGAAAAGTATACTTATGTTGAGTGTTGCGAAATATTCAAAGATTCCATAAAGATCGCAATAACACTTTGTTCTCAGTACTTCCACGTACGCTCTGCATATATAACAATCTTTCGTTATGAAGTGTTCACACCGTTGCAAGAATTCAGGAAGTAGAAGCCTATTACAATTAGATAATAATATTATTATTATTATTATTATTAATAATAATAATAATAATAATAATAATAATAATAATAATAATAGGAAAGAAGAAAAATATACTTATGTTGAGTGTTGCGAAATATGCAAAGATTCCATAAAGATCGCAATACCACTTTGTTCTCAGTACTTCCACGTACGCTCTGCATATATAACAATATTTGTTATGAAGTGTTCACACCGTTGCAAGAATTCAGGAAGTAGAAGCCTATTGTAATTAGATAATAATAATAATAATAATAATAATAATAATAATAATAATAATAATAATTATAATAATAATAGGAAAGAAGAAAAATATACTTATGTTGAGTGTTGCGAAATACGCAAAGATTCCATAAAGAACGCAATAAGACATTGTTCTCAGTACTTCCACGTATGCTCTGCATATATAACAATCTATTGTTATGTTGTGTTCACACCGTTGCCAGAATTCAGGAAGTAGATGCCTGTTGGAATTGGATAATGTTTAAATGTTCATTAGAGACAAACAGCTACAACCACAAAGTGCCCCCAAGAAGGATTATACAAATATAGGGTTCTTACATTTAAAAAACATAAAAATGAAACATGCAAAAAAATATACAAGCAACGTGTATTACAGATAGAAATACAATGAAAAGCATAATGAGAAAACAAATAAGCAGAAATATCATCTTAAGTACATCTCAAACAAGTACACCCTGTCATGAGACTAAAATAACATATTGGTATGAGTATACAGTAGAAAAAAAGTACATAACCTATTAAAAGGAACATACATATAGTCAAAGTTACAAATGAACATACATTAAAATCATAAAATAATTTAAGCATGATTTTCAAATCAATTGACAACTTAATTAAAGTACTCTAATAAAAAGACAGAAATAAAATAAAGATAAATTTACCAAAGAAGACAGAATTGGATAATAATAATAATAATAATAATAATAATAATAATAATAATAGTAATAATAGGTAAGAAGAGAAAATATAATCACCTTGAGTGTTGCGAAATACGCAAAGATTAAATAAATATCGCAATAACACTTTGTTCTCAGTACTTCCACGTACGCTCTGCTAATAAAACAATCTATTGTTATGAAGAGTTCACACCGTTGCCAGAATGCGGGAAAGAGAATGCTTATTGAATTGGAAAATAATAATAATAATAATAATAATAATAATAATAATAATAATAATAATAATAATAATAGTAATAATAATAATAATAATAATAATAATAATAATAATAATAATAATAATAATAATAATAGAAAAGAAGAGAAAATATACTTACCTTGAGTGTTGCGAAATACGCAAAGATTTAATAAAGATCGCAATAACACTTTGTTCTCAGTACTTCCACGTACGCTGTGCATATATAACAATGTTTTGTTATGAAGTGTTCACACCGTTGCCAGAATGCAGGAAGTAGAGGCCTATTAGAATTGGATAATAATAATAATAATAATAATAATAATAATATTAATAATAATAATAAGAAGAAGAAGAAGAAGAAAGAAGAAAAATATACTTATGTTGAGTGTTGCGAAATATGCAAAGATTCCATAAAGATCGCAATACCACTTTGTTCTCAGTACTTCCACGTACGCTCTGCATATATAACAATCTTTTTTTATGAAGTGTTCACACCGTTGCAAGAATTCAGGAAGTAGAAGCCTATTATAATTAGATAATAATAATAATAATAATAATAATAATAATAATAATAATAATAATAATAATAATAATAATAATAATAATAAGAAAGAAGAAAAATGTTGAGTGTTGCGAAATATGCAAAGATTCCATAAAGATCGCAATACCACTTTGTTCTCAGATCTTCCACGTATGCTCTGCATATATAACAATCTATTGTTATGAAGTGTTCACACCTTTGCCAGAATGCAGGATGTAGAAGCCTATTAGAATTGGATAATAATAATAATAATAATAATAATAATAATAATAATAATAATAATAATAATAATAATAATAATAATAATAATAATAATAGGAAAGAAGAAAAATATACTTATGTTGAGTGTTGCGAAATACGCAAAGATTCCATAAAGAACGCAATAAGACATTGTTCTCAGTACTTCCACGTATGCTCTGCAAAAATAACAATCTATTGTTATGTTGTGTTCACACCGTTGCCAGAATTCAGGAAGTAGAAGCCTGTTGGAATTGGATAATGTTTAAATGTTTATTACAGACAAACAGCTACAACCACAAAGTGCCCCCAAGAAGGATTATACAAATATAGGGATCTTACATTTAAAAAACTTAGAAATGAAACATGCAAAAAAATATACATGCAACGTGTATTACAGATAGAAATACAATGAAAAGCATAATGAGAAAACAAATAAGCAGAAATATCATCTGAAGTACATCTCAAACAAATACACCCTGTCATGAGACTTAAATAACATATTGATATGAGTATACAGTAGAAAAAAAAGTATATAACGTATTAAAAGGAACGTACATATAGTCAAAGTTACAAATGAACATACATTAAAATCATAAAATAATTTAAGCATGATTTTCAAATCAATTGACAACTTAATTAAAGTACACTAATAAAAAGTCAGAAATAAAATTAAGATAAATTTACCAAAGAAGACAGAATTGGATAATAATAATAATAATAATAATAATAATAATGATAATAATAATAATAATAATAATAATAATAATAATAATAATAATAGGAAAGAAGAGAAAATATAATCACCTTGTGTGTTGTGAAATATGCAAAGATTAAATAAAGATCGCAATGCCACTTTGTTCCCAGTACTTCCACGTACGCTGTGCATATATAACAATCTTTTGTTATGAAGTGTTCTCACCATTGCCAGAATGCAGGAAGTAGAGGCCTATTAGAATTGGATAATAATAATAATAATAATAATAATAATAATAATAATAATAATAATAATAATAATAATAATAATAGGAAAGAAGAGAAAATATACTTACTTTGAGTGTTGCGAAATGCGAAAAGATCTCATAAAGATCGCAATAACACCTTGTTCTCAGTACTTCCAGGTATGCTAAGCATATATAAAAATCTATTATTATGAAGTGTTCACACCATTGCCAGAGTGCATGAAGTAGAAGCCGATTAGAATTGGATAATAATAATAATAATATTAATAATAATAATAATAACAATAATAATAATAATAATAATAATAATAATAATAATAATAATAATATGTAAGAAGAGAAAATATACTAATCTTGAGTGTTGCGAAATACGCAAAGATTCCATAAAGACCGTAATAACACATTGTTCTCAGTACTTCCACGTACGCTCTGCATATGTAACAATCTATTGTTATGAAATGTTCACACCGTTGCCAGAATGCAGGAAGTAGAAACCTATTAGAATTGGATAATAATAATAATAATAATAATAATAATAATAATAACTACAATAATAATAATAATAGAAAAAAAACTTACATTGAGTGTTGCGAAATACGCAACGATTTCAAAAGGTCGCAATAACACTTTGTTATCAGTACTTCCACGTACGCTCTGCATATATAACAATCTATTGTTATGAAGTGTTCGCACCTTTGCCAGAATGCAGGATGTAGAAGCCTATTAGAATTTAATAATAATAATAATAATAACAATAATAATAATAATAATAATAATAATAATAGTAATAATAATAATAGGAAAGAAGCTAAATATACTTATGTTGAGTGTTGCGAAATACGCAGAGATTGCATAAAGAACGCAATAAGACATGGTTCTCAGTACTTCGACGTATGCTCTGCAAAAATAACAATCTATTGTTATGTTGTGTTCACACCGTTGCCAGAATTCAGGAAGTAGAAGCCTGTTGGAATTGGATAATGTTTAAATGTTTATTAGAGACAAACAGCTACAACCACAAAGTGCCCCCAAGAAGGATTATACAAATATAGGGTTCTTACATTTAAAAAACATAAAAATGAAACATGCAAAAAAAAATATACATGCAACGTGTATTACAGATAGAAATACAATGAAAAGCATAATGAGAAAACAAATAAGCAGAAATATCATCTTAAGTACATCTCAAACAAGTACACCCTGTCATGAGACTAAAATAACATATTGATATGAGTATATAGTAGAAAAAAAAGTATATAACGTATTAAGAGGAACATACATATAGTCAAAGTTACAACTGAACATACATTAAAATCATAAAATAATTTAAGCATGATTTTCAAATCAATTGACAACTTAATTAAAGAACACTAATAAAAAGTCAGAAATAAAATAAAGATAAATTTACCAAAGAAGACAGAATTGGTTAATAATAATAATAATAATAATAATAATAATAATAATAATAATAATAGGTAAGAAGAGAAAATATAATCACCTTGAATGTTGCGAAATACGCAAAGATTAAATAAAGATCGCAATAACACTTTGTTCTCAGTACTTCCACGTACGCTCTGCTAATAAAACAAACTATTGTTATGAAGAGTTCACACCGTTGCCAGAATGCAGGAAAGAGAATGCTTATTGAATTGGAAAATAATAATAATAATAATAATAATAATAATAATAATAATAATAATAATAATAATAATAATAATAATAATAATAATAGAAAAGAAGAGAAAATATACTTACCTTGAGTGTTGCGAAATACGCAAATATTTAAGAAAGATCGCAATAACACTTTGTTCTCAGTACTTCCACGAACGCTGTGCATATATAACAATCTTTTGTTTTGAAGTGTTCACACCGTTGCCAGAATGCAGGAAGTAGAGGCCTATTAGAATTGGATAATAATAATAATAATAATAATATTAATATTAATAATAATAAGAAGAAGAAGAAGAAGAAAGAAGAAAAATATACTTATGTTGAGTGTTGCGAAATATGCAAAGATTCCATAAAGATCGCAATACCACTTTGTTCTCAGTACTTCCACGTACGCTCTGCATATATAACAATCTTTTTTTATGAAGTGTTCACACCGTTGCAAGAATTCAGGAAGTAGAAGCCTATTATAATTAGATAATAATAATAATAATAATAATAATAATAATAATAATAATAATAATAATAATAATAATAATAATAATAAGAAAGAAGAAAAATGTTGAGTGTTGCGAAATATGCAAAGATTCCATAAAGATCGCAATACCACTTTGTTCTCAGATCTTCCACGTATGCTCTGCATATATAACAATCTATTGTTATGAAGTGTTCACACCTTTGCCAGAATGCAGGATGTAGAAGCCTATTAGAATTGGATAATAATAATAATAATAATAATAATAATAATAATAATAATAATAATAATAATAATAATAATAATAATAGGAAAGAAGAAAAATATACTTATGTTGAGTGTTGCGAAATACGCAAAGATTCCATAAAGAACGCAATAAGACATTGTTCTCAGTACTTCCACGTATGCTCTGCAAAAATAACAATCTATTGTTATGTTGTGTTCACACCGTTGCCAGAATTCAGGAAGTAGAAGCCTGTTGGAATTGGATAATGTTTAAATGTTTATTACAGACAAACAGCTACAACCACAAAGTGCCCCCAAGAAGGATTATACAAATATAGGGATCTTACATTTAAAAAACTTAGAAATGAAACATGCAAAAAAATATACATGCAACGTGTATTACAGATAGAAATACAATGAAAAGCATAATGAGAAAACAAATAAGCAGAAATATCATCTGAAGTACATCTCAAACAAATACACCCTGTCATGAGACTTAAATAACATATTGATATGAGTATACAGTAGAAAAAAAAGTATATAACGTATTAAAAGGAACGTACATATAGTCAAAGTTACAAATGAACATACATTAAAATCATAAAATAATTTAAGCATGATTTTCAAATCAATTGACAACTTAATTAAAGTACACTAATAAAAAGTCAGAAATAAAATTAAGATAAATTTACCAAAGAAGACAGAATTGGATAATAATAATAATAATAATAATAATAATAATAATAATAATAATAATAATAATAATAATAATAATAATAGGAAAGAAGAGAAAATATAATCACCTTGTGTGTTGTGAAATATGCAAAGATTAAATAAAGATCGCAATGCCACTTTGTTCCCAGTACTTCCACGTACGCTGTGCATATATAACAATCTTTTGTTATGAAGTGTTCACACCATTGCCAGAATGCAGGAAGTAGAGGCCTATTAGAATTGGATAATAATAATAATAATAATAATAATAATAATAATAATAATAATAGGAAAGAAGAGAAAATATACTTACTTTGAGTGTTGCGAAATGCGAAAAGATCTCATAAAGATCGCAATAACACCTTGTTCTCAGTACTTCCAGGTATGCTAAGCATATATAAAAATCTATTATTATGAAGTGTTCACACCATTGCCAGAGTGCATGAAGTAGAAGCCGATTAGAATTGGATAATAATAATAATAATATTAATAATAATAATAATAACAATAATAATAATAATAATAATAATAATAATAATATGTAAGAAGAGAAAATATACTAATCTTGAGTGTTGCGAAATACGCAAAGATTCCATAAAGACCGTAATAACACATTGTTCTCAGTACTTCCACGTACGCTCTGCATATGTAACAATCTATTGTTATGAAATGTTCACACCGTTGCCAGAATGCAGGAAGTAGAAACCTATTAGAATTGGATAATAATAATAATAATAATAATAATAATAATAATAATAATAACTACAATAATAATAATAATAGAAAAAAAACTTACATTGAGTGTTGCGAAATACGCAACGATTTCAAAAGGTCGCAATAACACTTTGTTATCAGTACTTCCACGTACGCTCTGCATATATAACAATCTATTGTTATGAAGTGTTCGCACCTTTGCCAGAATGCAGGATGTAGAAGCCTATTAGAATTTAATAATAATAATAATAATAACAATAATAATAATAATAATAATAATAATAATAATAGTAATAATAATAATAGGAAAGAAGCTAAATATACTTATGTTGAGTGTTGCGAAATACGCAGAGATTGCATAAAGAACGCAATAAGACATGGTTCTCAGTACTTCGACGTATGCTCTGCAAAAATAACAATCTATTGTTATGTTGTGTTCACACCGTTGCCAGAATTCAGGAAGTAGAAGCCTGTTGGAATTGGATAATGTTTAAATGTTTATTAGAGACAAACAGCTACAACCACAAAGTGCCCCCAAGAAGGATTATACAAATATAGGGTTCTTACATTTAAAAAACATAAAAATGAAACATGCAAAAAAAAATATACATGCAACGTGTATTACAGATAGAAATACAATGAAAAGCATAATGAGAAAACAAATAAGCAGAAATATCATCTTAAGTACATCTCAAACAAGTACACCCTGTCATGAGACTAAAATAACATATTGATATGAGTATATAGTAGAAAAAAAAGTATATAACGTATTAAGAGGAACATACATATAGTCAAAGTTACAACTGAACATACATTAAAATCATAAAATAATTTAAGCATGATTTTCAAATCAATTGACAACTTAATTAAAGAACACTAATAAAAAGTCAGAAATAAAATAAAGATAAATTTACCAAAGAAGACAGAATTGGTTAATAATAATAATAATAATAATAATAATAATAATAATAATAATAGGTAAGAAGAGAAAATATAATCACCTTGAATGTTGCGAAATACGCAAAGATTAAATAAAGATCGCAATAACACTTTGTTCTCAGTACTTCCACGTACGCTCTGCTAATAAAACAAACTATTGTTATGAAGAGTTCACACCGTTGCCAGAATGCAGGAAAGAGAATGCTTATTGAATTGGAAAATAATAATAATAATAATAATAATAATAATAATAATAATAATAATAATAATAATAGAAAAGAAGAGAAAATATACTTACCTTGAGTGTTGCGAAATACGCAAATATTTAAGAAAGATCGCAATAACACTTTGTTCTCAGTACTTCCACGAACGCTGTGCATATATAACAATCTTTTGTTTTGAAGTGTTCACACCGTTGCCAGAATGCAGGAAGTAGAGGCCTATTAGAATTGGATAATAATAATGATATTAATAATAATAATAATAATAATAATAGGAAAGAAGAGAAAATATACTTACCTTGAGTGTTGCGAAATGGGAAAAGATCTCACAAAGATCGCAATAATACCATGTTCTCCGTACTTCCAGGTGTGCTAAGCATATATAAAAATCTATTATTATGAAGTGTTCACACCATTGCCAGAATACATGAAGTAGAAGCCGATTAGACTTGGATAATAATAATATTAATAATAATAATAATAACAATAATAATAATAATAATAATAATAATAATAATAATAATATGTAAGAAGAGAAAATATACTCATCTTGAGTGTTGCGAAATACACAAAGATTCCATAAAGACCGTAATAACACATTGTTCTCAGTACTTCCACGTACGCTCTGCATATGTAACAATCTATTGTTATGAAGTGTTCCCACCGTTGCCAGAATGCAGGAAGTAGAAGCCTATTAGAATTGGTAATAATAATAATAATAATAATAATAATAATAATAATAATAATAATAATAATAATAATAATAATAATAATAATAGGAAAAAAATATACTTACATTGAGTGTTGCGAAATACGCAACGATTTCATAAAGGTCGCAATAACACTTTGTTCTCAGTACTTCCACGTACGCTCTGCATATATAACAATCTATTGTTATGAAGTGTTCACACCTTTGCCAGAATGCAGGATGTAGAAGCCTATTAGAATTGGATAATAATAATAATAATAATAATAATAATAATAATAATAATAATAATAATAATAATAATAACACTGGGTAACAAATTTTGACCAAGTTTATGTTTATCTGATTTCTTTTCTTTTTTAAATATCGTTGGGTGGTACTAATAACGTGCATAACGTTAGTTTTCCTGAAATGTCAAAATTCGCCTTAAAATTCGTCTTTAACCTTAGAAATCGGGTAGTTTGTTGTATTTTTCGTTAAAGCGCAATAACTAGAAACCATTTGGCCTAAGGCAACCGGTTATGCCTTGCTTTTTAAGCAAGGGAACAGGCTTTTAAACTGTGTAAGTTTGTTTGCAACATTACATGCAAAAAGAAATTTATTCAACAAATTTTGAGAAAATTCTTAATTTTTCCTCAAATTAAGTATTTTTTATTTCTTGAGTTGGCAACACTGTTGGTACAGTTAGTCAAATTACGTCAGATATTTTTTTGATCAGAAGTTGATCCTGGAAGTTTTGAGTTGGTATTCATGAGACGACACAAAATGTTGGGGAGAAAATTAGAAATTTGGTTATGAGATCAACTGGAACTTGACAAATAAAAATGAAAAAAAAGTAATTTTTCATTTCTGTGTAATAGTTTCTAACCTCTATTTCCAACTAAAATATATTACATTTCTAACTCTTTTTGTACCCAGAAGAAGTGAATATTAAATGGCTAGTCTATATAAGCAGCCGTTTTGGCCCGGTTTTGATTTTTATCGAGACATTTAGAGCTAATTGCTATCTCACAATATGCCTCACTGAAGAAATTATGCAGAAATAACTTATCACTATGGAGTATGAACACAGCGCACAAAATAAAAAACAGCAAAAAAATATCCACTTTCACTACAAACACATAATGTAGAATATTTTTAAAATGAGCAAGCTTGCTTTTTTGCTTGTGCGAAGCTGATTTGTCATCAGAAATCGTTGTCCAAATGTTATCTCCCATGATCGCCTTGTCCCAGAACCCTTCCTATCTTCTATCCATTTGTTCATTGTCTTGATGAAAGCGTTCACCATGTTCTTCATCTGCTAAATTTGGACGGAAAAAATCAAGATGGGAAAACAAAAAATGCAATTTCAACAACATTCTAAAACCCAAATTGCGATATAGGTCATTAAATAATCTATTAACTCCCTATAATTTTCACTCCTATTTTTACCAAGAAAACCTTGCACTACCGCCCTAAAAGCTCCCCAATCACTTCTTTCCTCTCGAGTCATTCTATTCTGAAGTTCTTGAGACCGAAGCATCACATGTATCTGTGGGTCAGTAAATACGCCGCTGTGATTTTCGCGTCAGTTAACTGTGGAAACATTTGTCTTATGTGGAAAGAGCTGCAGAGTGTGGATCTAATGCTCTAACAAACTGTTTTACAAGTCCTAATTTTATGTGGAGTGGTGGCAGTAAGATTTTTTGTCTTTCAACTAAAGGTTCATGTATGACATTGTGAATGCCATGAAGTAAATGTTTCCTTTCTGGCCACACCTTGAGTGTATAATGACGGTCAGTAGCTTTGCTATCCCAAATGCAAAGAAAAAACAAATATTTAATATAGCCACTCTGCAAACCTAGAAGAAAACCGATCATCTTAAAATCTCCACAAATATCCATTTATATTTTTGGTACTGAATCTTTTCCAACAATAATTTCACGTTTTCGTAATCTTCCTTCATGTGGACTGTGTGCAACTGGTACAGAAGGTTTCATATTTCCATTGCGCAGAGGAACTGCCTTCAAACTTCTAGATGAACTGTCTATGAAAAGACGCCACTCCTCTGGTTGATGCGGGAAACCGATAGCTTCAAATAGACCACTAACGTCATGATGATAACACAAACTTCCTTCCATTTTGAAGAACTGTGAAAAAGTCTTATGCTTTTTCCTATATTTTGATATTTTACATGTTGGAAGGAGAAAATTCCACTCATTTAAACGTGAAGCAAGAAGTTCTGCCTTTGATTTGGGAAGATCTAAATCTTTTATCAAGTCAAGTTCTTGCTGATTAAGCAAATGTGGTTCCTTTTTCGTGATTTAAAGAAAAAAACTAATATCAAGATTGGAAGATTCCTCTGGCTCTCCTTCCGATGACAATATCTCTGGTGGTTTGGATACAGGAAGTTCGTCACTATGTGGAACTGGAGCAATGGATTAAGGTAAACTGGGGTATTCTATTTTTCTCCTATTCTTTCTGTTTTTATAGTGTGTCACGTCAACTGAACAGAAGTAGCAGTCATTATGGTGATTAGTAGGCTCTCTCCAAATTCTAGGAATAGCAAATGACATACAGTTTCTGGTTCCCCGTAACCAACCTTCTAATGTAGAGCGGGAACTACCGCAACACACATGTGGAGCCCAATGTTTGTCTTGATCACCTACGGGCACTCGAAAGTAAGCTTCATATGCAACACAGAACTTTGTTCCAAGCACAATGTTATGTTTAAGTTGTTTGTTGTTTAAGTAATATCCACAAACATAACAAAATGATGAGTGTGCTGACATTTTATCTTCCACACAGCACCTAGTGAAATTAAATCTAATGCCACTAGTATAGTTATCACTACAGTTACTCAATACTGTATGCAACTGGCTATCAAAGTGGAGTCACATACAAACTTACTTACTATACTTAAGTAAAAGTTGATATTTTTGTAAAAGTAAGGGAAAAAATAAATTATATTTTTCTATACAGTTATTTTCATTCAAAATAAATGCTGTATTCAAAATTTGTAACCATAGAACGCATATGATCCGAAACGGAACTAGCTAATTAATCCACAAGAGCTTGTTCCATGTTGTCATGTATGGACAGCCGAAGTAAAGGCAGAAATTCTTCTAAAATGGCGTTCTTGAACAAAGACGATTTTGTAAAATTCCTTCCAAACAATCGACATTTGAGGAAAACTAATACCAGATTCGTAATTAGCACGTCAAAATCATTCGGTAAATGTAAAAACATTAAGATAAACAATTTCTTGTTGAGCAGTGTAATAGGAAAGAAGAAAAATATACTTATGTTGAGTGTTGGGAAATATACAAAGATTCCATAAAGAACGCAATAAGACATTGTTCTCAGTACTTCCACGTATGCTCTGCAAAAATAACAATCTATTGTTATGTTGTGTTCACACCGTTGCCAGAATTCAGGAAGTAGATGCCTGTTGGAATTGGATAATGTTTAAATGTTCATTAGAGACACACAGCTACAACCACAAAGTGCCCCCAAGAAGGATTATACAAATATAGGGTTCTTACATTTAAAAAACATAAAAATGAAACATGCAAAAAAATATACAAGCAACGTGTATTACAGATAGAAATACAATGAAAAGCATAACGAGAAAACAAATAAGCAGAAATATCATCTTAAGTTCATCTCAAACAAGTACACCCTGTCATGAGACTAAAATAACATATTGGTATGAGTATACAGTAGAAAAAAAAGTATATAACCTATTAAAAGGAACATACATATAGTCAAAGTTACAAATGAACATACATTAAAATCATAAAATAATTTAAGCATGATTTTCAAATCAATTGACAACTTAATTAAAGTACACTAATAAAAAGACAGAAATAAAATAAAGATAAATTTACCAAAGAAGACAGAATTGGATAATAATAATAATAATAATAATAATAATAATAATAATAATAATAATAATAATAATAATAATAATAGTAATAATAGGTAAGAAGAGAAAATATAATCACCTTGAGTGTTGCGAAATACGCAAAGATTAAATAAAGATCGCATAACACTTTGTTCTCAGTACTTCCACGTACGCTCTGCTAATATAACAATCTTTTGTTATGAAGTGTTCACACCTTTGCCAGAATGCAGGATGTAGAAGCCTATTAGAATTGGATAATAATAATAATAATAATAATAATAATAATAATAATAATAATAATAATAATAATAATAATAATAATAGGAAAGAAGAAAAATATACTTATGTTGAGTGTTGCGAAATATGCAAAGATTCCATAAAGATCGCAATACCACTTTGTTCTCAGTACTTCCACGTACGCTCTGCATATATAACAATCTTTTGTTATGAAGTGTCCACACCGTTGCAAGAATTCAGGAAGTAGAAGCCTATTATAATTACATAATAATAATAATAATAATAATAATAATAATAATAATAATAATAATAATAATAATAATATGAAAGAAGAAAAATATACTTATGTTGAGTGTTGCGAAATATGCAAAGATTCCATAAAGATCGCAATACCACTTTGTTCTCAGTACTTCCACGTACGCTCTGCATATATAACAATCTTTTGTTATGAAGTGTTCACACCGTTGCAAGAACTCAGGAAGTAGAAGCCTATTATAATTAGATAATAATAATAATAATAATAATAATAATAATAATAATAATAATAGGAAAGGAGAAAAATATACTTATGTTGAGTGTTGCGAAATATGCAAAGATTCCATAAAGATCGCAAGACCACTTTGTTCTCAGTACTTCCACGTACGCTCTGCATATATAACAATCTTTTGTTATGAAGTGTTCACACCGTTGAAAGAATGCAGGAAGTAGAAGCCTATTATAGTTAGATAATAATAATAATAATAATAATAATAATAATAATAATAATAGTAATAATAATAATAATAATAATAGGAAAGAAGAAAAATATACTTATGTTGAGTGTTGCGAAATATGCAAAGATTCCATAAAGATCGCAAAACCACTTTGTTCTCAGTTCTTCCACGTATGCTCTGCATATATAACAATCTATTGTTATGAAGTGTTCACACCTTTGCCAGAATGCAGGATGTAGAAGCCTATTAGAATTGGATAATAATAATAATAATAATAATAATAATAATAATAATAATAATAATAGGAAAGAAGAAAAATATACTTATGTTGAGTGTTGCGAAATACGCTAAGATTCCATAAAGAACGCAATAAAACATTGTTCTCAGTACTTCCACGTATGCTCTGCAAAAATAACAATCTATTGTTATGTTGTGTTCACACCGTTGCCAGAATTCAGGAAGTAGAAGCCTGTTGGAATTGGATAATGTTTAAATGTTTATTACAGACAAACAGCTACAACCTCAAAGTGCCCCCAAGAAGGATTATACAAATATAGGGATCTTACATTTAAAAAACGTAAAAATGAAACATGCAAAAAAATATACATCCAACGTGTATTACAGATAGAAATACAATGAAAAGCATAATGAGAAGACAAATAAGCAGAAATATCATCTGAAGTACATCTCAAACAAGTACACCCTGTCATGAGACTTAAATAACATATTGATATGAGTATACAGTAGAAAAAAAAGTATATAACCTATTAAAAGGAACATACATATAGTCAAAGTTACAAATGAACATACATTAAAATCATAAAATAATTTAAGCATAATTTTCAAATCAATTGACAACTTAATTAAAGTACACTAATAAAAAGTCAGAAATAAAATTAAGATAAATTTACCAAAGAAGACAGAATTGGATAATAATAATAATAATAATAATAATAATAATAATAATAATAATAATAATAATAATAATAGGAAAGAATAGAAAATATACTTATGTTGAGTGTTGCGAAATATGCAAAGATTCAATAAAGATCGCAATACCACTTTGTTCTCAGTACTTCCACGTACGCTGTGCATATATAACAATCTTTTGTTATGAAGTGTTCACACCGTTGCCAGAATGCAGGAAGTAGAGGCCTATTAGAATTGGATAATAATAATAATAATAATAATAATAATAATAATAATAGGAAAGAAGAGAAAATATACTTACCTTGAGTGTTGCGAAATGCGAAAAGATCTCATAAAGATCGAATAACACCTTGTACTCAGTACTTCCAGGTATGCTAAGCATATATAAAAATCTATTATTATGAAGTGTTCACACCATTGCCAGAATGCATGAAGTAGAAGCCGATTAGAATTGGATAATAATAATAATAATAATAATATTAATAATAATAACAATAATAATAATAATAATAATAACAATGATAATAATAATATGTAAGAAGAGAAAATATACTCATCTTGAGTGTTGCGAAATACGCAAAGATTCCATAAAGATCGCAATACCACTTTGTTCTCAGTACTTCCACGTACGCTCTGCATATATAACAATCTTTTGTTATGAAGTGTCCACACCGTTGCAAGAATTCAGGAAGTAGAAGCCTATTATAATTAGATAATAATAATAATAATAATAATAATAATAATAATAATAATAATAATAATAATAATAATAACAATAATAATAATAATAGGAAAGAAGAAAAATATACTTATGTTGAGTGTTGCGAAATATGCAAAGATTCCATAAAGATCGCAATACCACTTTGTTCTCAGTACTTCCACGTACGCTCTGCATATATAACAATCTTTTGTTATGAAGTGTTCACACCGTTGCAAGAATTCAGGAAGTTGAAGCGTATTATAATTAGATAATAATAATAATAATAATAATAATAATAATAATAATAATAATAATAATAATAGGAAAGAAGAAAAATATACTTATGTTGAGTGTTGCGAAATATGCAAAGATTCCATAAAGATCGCAATACCACTTTGTTCTCAGTACTTCCACGTACGCTGTGCATATATAACAATCTTTTGTTATGAAGTGTCCACACCGTTGCAAGAATTCAGGAAGTAGAAGCCTATTATAATTAGATAATAATAATAATAATAATAATAATAATAATAATAATAATAATAATAATAATAATAATAATAATAATAATAATAGGAAAGAAGAAAAATATACTTATGTTGAGTGTTGCGAAATATGCAAAGATTCCATAAAGATCGCAATACCACTTTGTTCTCAGTACTTCCACGTACGCTCTGCATATATAACAATCTTTTGTTATGAAGTGTTCACACCGTTGCAAGAATTCAGGAAGTAGAAGCCTATTATAATTAGATAATAATAATAATAATAATAATAATAATAATAATAATAATAATAATAATAATAATAATAACAATAATAATAATAATAATAATAATAATAATAATAATAATAATAATAATAATAATAATAATAGGAAAGAAGAAAAATATACTTATGTTGAGTGTTGCGAAATACGCAAAGATTCCATAAAGAACGCAATAAAACATTGTTCTCAGTACTTCCGCGTATGCTCTGCATATATAACAATCTATTGTTATGTTGTGTTCACACCGTTGCCAGAATTCAGGAAGTAGATGCCTGTTGGAATTGGATAATGTTTAAATGTTCATTAGAGACAAACAGCTACAACCACAAAGTGCCCCCCAAGAAGGATTATACAAATATAGGGTTCTTACATTTAAAAAACATAAAAATGAAATATGCAAAAAAATATACAAGCAACGTGTATTACAGATAGAAATACAATGAAAAGCATAATGAGAAAACAAATAAGCAGAAATATCATCTTAAGTACATCTCAAACAAGTACACCCAGTCATGAGACTAAAATAACATATTGGTATGAGTATACAGTAGAAAAAAAAGTATATAACCTATTAAAAGGAACATACATATAGTCAAAGTTACAAATGAACATACATTAAAATCATAAAATAATTTAAGCATGATTTTCAAATCAATTGAAAACTTAATTAAAGTACACTAATAAAAAGACAGAAATAAAATAAAAAAAATTTACCAAAGAAGACAGAATTGGATAATAATAATAATAATAATAATAATAATAATAATAATAGTAATAATAGGTAAGAAGAGAAAATATAATCACCTTGAGTGTTGCGAAATACGCAAAGATTAAATAAAGATCGCAATAACACTTTGTTCTCAGTACTTCCACGTACGCTCTGCTAAGAAAACAATCTATTGTTATGAAGAGTTCACACCGTTGCCAGAATGCGGGAAAGAGAATGCTTATTGAATTGGAAAATAATAATAATAATAATAATAATAATAATAATAATAATAATAATAATAATAATAGAAAAGAAGAGAAAATATACTTACCTTGAGTGTTGTGAAATACGCAAAGAATTAATAAAGATCGCAATAACACTTTGTTCTCAGTACTTCCACGTACGCTGTGCATATATAACAATGTTTTGTTATGAAGTGTTCACACCGTTGCCAGAATGCAGGAAGTAGAGGCCTATTAGAATTGGATAATAATAATAATAATAATAATAATAATAATAATAATAATAATAATAATAATAATATTAATAATAATAATAATAATAATAATAAGAAGAAGAAGAAAGAAGAAAAATATACTTATGTTGAGTGTTGCGAAATATGCAAAGATTCCATAAAGATCGCAATACCACTTTGTTCTCAGTACTTCAACGTACGCTCTGCATATATAACAATCTTTTTTTATGAAGTGTTCACACCGTTGCAAGAATTCAGGAAGTAGAAGCCTATTATAATTAGATAATAATAATAATAATAATAATAATAATAATAATAATAATAATAATAATAGGAAAGAAGAAAAATATACTTATGTTGAGTGTTGCGAAATATGCAAAGATTCCATAAAGATCGCAATACCACTTTGTTCTCAGATCTTCCACGTATGCTCTGCATATATAACAATCTATTGTTTGAAGTGTTCACACCTTTGCCAGAATGCAGGATGTAGAAGCCTATTAGAATTGGATAATAATAATAATAATAATAATAATAATAATAATAATAATAATAATAATAATAATAATAATAGGAAAGAAGAAAAATATACTTATGTTGAGTGTTGCGAAATACGCAAAGATTCCATAAAGAACGCAATAAGACATTGTTCTCAGTACTTCCACGTATGCTCTGCAAAAATAACAATCTATTGTTATGTTGTGTTCACACCGTTGCCAGAATTCAGGAAGTAGAATCCTGTTGGAATTGGATAATGTTTAAATGTTTATTACAGACAAACAGCTACAACCACAAAGTGCCCCCAAGAAGGATTATACAAATATAGGGATCTTACATTTAAAAAACTTAGAAATGAAACATGCAAAAAAATATACATGCAACGTGTATTACAGATAGAAATACAATGAAAAGCATAATGAGAAATCAAATAAGCAGAAATATCATCTGAAGTACATCACAAACAAGTACACCCTGTCATGAGACTTAAATAACATATTGATATGAGTATACAGTAGAAAAAAAAGTATATAACGTATTAAAAGGAACGTACATATAGTCAAAGTTACAAATGAACACACATTAAAATTATAAAATAATTTAAGCATGATTTTCAAATCAATTGACAACTTAATTAAAGTACACTAATAAAAAGTCAGAAATAAAATTAAGATAAATTTACCAAAGAAGACAGAATTGGATAATAATAATAATCATAATAATAATAATAATAATAATAATAGGAAAGAAGAAAAATATACTTATGTTGAGTGTTGCGAAATATGCAAAGATTCCATAAAGATCGCAATACCACTTTGTTCTCAGTACTTCCACGTACGCTGTGCATATATAACAATCTTTTGTTATGAAGTGTCCACACCGTTGCAAGAATTCAGGAAGTAGAAGCCTATTATAATTAGATAATAATAATAATAATAATAATAATAATAATAATAATAATAATAATAATAATAATAATAGG
>NW_027655944.1:0-227500 GCF_964235325.1 Thermobia domestica | reverse complement strand
CTATTAAAAGGAACATACATATAGTCAAAGTTACAAATGAACATACATTAAAATCATAAAATAATTTAAGCATGATTTTCAAATCAATTGAAAACTTAAATAAAGTACACTAATAAAAAGACAGAAATAAAATAAAAAAAATTTACCAAAGAAGACAGAATTGGATAATAATAATAATAATAATAATAATAATAATAATAATAATAGTAATAATAGGTAAGAAGAGAAAATATAATCACCTTGAGTGTTGCGAAATACGCAAAGATTAAATAAAGATCGCAATAACACTTTGTTCTCAGTACTTCCACGTACGCTCTGCTAAGAAAACAATCTATTGTTATGAAGAGTTCACACCGTTGCCAGAATGCGGGAAAGAGAATGCTTGTTGAATTGGAAAATAATAATAATAATAATAATAATAATAATAATAATAATAATAGAAAAGAAGAGAAAATATACTTACCTTGAGTGTTGTGAAATACGCAAAGATTTAATAAAGATCGCAATAACACTTTGTTCTCAGTACTTCCACGTACGCTGTGCATATATAACAATGTTTTGTTATGAAGTGTTCACACCGTTGCCAGAATGCAGGAAGTAGAGGCCTATTAGAATTGGATAATAATAATAATAATAATAATAATAATAATAATAATAATAATAATAATAATAATAATATTAATAATAATAATAATAAGAAGAAGAAGAAGAAGAAGAAAGAAGAAAAATATACTTATGTTGAGTGTTGCGAAATATGCAAAGATTCCATAAAGATCGCAATACCACTTTGTTCTCAGTACTTCAACGTACGCTCTGCATATATAACAATCTTTTTTTATGAAGTGTTCACACCGTTGCAAGAATTCAGGAAGTAGAAGCCTATTATAATTAGATGATAATAATAATAATAATAATAATAATAATAATAATAATAGGAAAGAAGAAAAATATACTTATGTTGAGTGTTGCGAAATATGCAAAGATTCCATAAAGATCGCAATACCACTTTGTTCTCAGATCTTCCACGTATGCTCTGCATATATAACAATCTATTGTTTGAAGTGTTCACACCTTTGCCAGAATGCAGGATGTAGAAGCCTATTAGAATTGGATAATAATAATAATAATAATAATAATAATAATAATAATAATAATAATAATAATAATAATAATAATAATAGGAAAGAAGAAAAATATACTTATGTTGAGTGTTGCGAAATACGCAAAGATTCCATAAAGAACGCAATAAGACATTGTTCTCAGTACTTCCACGTATGCTCTGCAAAAATAACAATCTATTGTTATGTTGTGTTCACACCGTTGCCAGAATTCAGGAAGTAGAATCCTGTTGGAATTGGATAATGTTTAAATGTTTATTACAGACAAACAGCTACAACCACAAAGTGCCCCCAAGAAGGATTATACAAATATAGGGATCTTACATTTAAAAAACTTAGAAATGAAACATGCAAAAAAATATACATGCAACGTGTATTACAGATAGAAATACAATGAAAAGCATAATGAGAAAACAAATAAGCAGAAATATCATCTGAAGTACATCACAAACAAGTACACCCTGTCATGAGACTTAAATAACATATTGATATGAGTATACAGTAGAAAAAAAAGTATATAACGTATTAAAAGGAACGTACATATAGTCAAAGTTACAAATGAACATACATTAAAATTATAAAATAATTTAAGCATGATTTTCAAATCAATTGACAACTTAATTAAAGTACACTAATAAAAAGTCAGAAATAAAATTAAGATAAATTTACCAAAGAAGACAGAATTGGATAATAATAATAATCATAATAATAATAATAATAATAATAATAATAATAATAATAATAATAGGAAAGAAGAGAAAATATAATCACCTTGAGTGTTGTGAAATATGCAAAGATTAAATAAAGATCGCAATGCCACTTTGTTCCCAGTGCTTCCACGTACGCTGTGCATATATAACAATCTTTTGTTATGAAGTGTTCACACCATTGCCAAAATGCAGGAAGTAGAGGCCTATTAGAATTGGATAATAATAATAATAATAATAATAATAATAATAATAATAATAATAATAATAATAATAATAATAATAATAATAATAGGAAAGAAGAGAAAATATACTTACCTTGAGTGTTGCGAAATGCGAAAAGATCTCATAAAGATCGCAATAACACCTTGTTCTCAGTACTTCCAGGTATGCTAAGCATATATAAAAATCTATTATTATGAAGTGTTCACACCATTGCCAGAGTGCATGAAGTAGAAGCCGATTAGAATTGGATAATAATAATAATAATATTAATAATAATAATAACAATAATAATAATAATAATAATAATAATAATATGTAAGAAGAGAAAATATACTAATCTTGAGTGTTGCGAAATACGCAACGATTTCAAAAGGTCGCAATAACACTTTGTTATCAGTACTTCCACGTACGCTCTGCATATATAACAATCTATTGTTATGAAGTGTTCGCACCTTTGCCAGAATGCAGGATGTAGAAGCCTATTAGAATTGGTTAATAATAATAATAATAATAATAATAATAATAATAATAATAATAATAGTAATAATAATAATAGGAAAGAAGCTAAATATACTTATGTTGAGTGTTGCGAAATACGCAGAGATTGCATAAAGAACGCAATAAGACATGGTTCTCAGTACTTCGACGTATGCTCTGCAAAAATAACAATCTATTGTTATGTTGTGTTCACACCGTTGCCAGAATTCAGGAAGTAGAAGCCTGTTGGAATTGGATAATGTTTAAATGTTTATTAGAGACAAACAGCTACAACCACAAAGTGCCCCCAAGAAGGATTATACAAATATAGGGTTCTTACATTTAAAAAACATAAAAATGAAACATGCAAAAAAAATATACATGCAACGTGTATTACAGATAGAAATACAATGAAAAGCATAATGAGAAAACAAATAAGCAGAAATATCATCTTAAGTACATCTCAAACAAGTACACCCTGTCATGAGACTAAAATAACATATTGATATGAGTATATAGTAGAAAAAAAGTATATAACGTATTAAGAGGAACATACATATAGTCAAAGTTACAACTGAACATACATTGAAATCATAAAATAATTTAAGCATGATTTTCAAATCAATTGACAACTTAATTAAAGAACACTAATAAAAAGTCAGAAATAAAATTAAGATAAATTTACCAAAGAAGACAGAATTGGATAATAATAATAATAATAATAATAATAATAATAATAATAATAATAATAATAATAATAATAATAGGTAAGAAGAGAAAATATAATCACCTTGAATGTTGCGAAATACGCAAAGATTAAATAAAGATCGCAATAACACTTTGTTCTCAGTACTTCCACGTACGCTCTGCTAATAAAACAAAATATTGTTATGAAGAGTTCACACCGTTGCCAGAATGCAGGAAAGAGAATGCTTATTGAATTGGAAAATAATAATAATAATAATAATAATAATAATAATAATAATAATAATAATAATAATAATAATAATAATAATAATAATAAGAATAAGAATACAAAAGAAGAGAAAATATACTTACCTTGAGTGTTGCGAAATACGCAAATATTTAAGAAAGATCGCAATAACACTTTCTTCTCAGTACTTCCACGAACGCTGTGCATATATAACAATCTTTTGTTTTGAAGTGTTCACACCGTTGCCAGAATGCAGGAAGTAGAGGCCTATTAGAATTGGATAATAATAATGATATTAATAATAATAATAATAATAATAATAATAATAATAATAATAATAATAATAATAATAATAATAATAATAATAATAATAATAATAATAGGAAAGAAGAGAAAATATACTTACCTTGAGTGTTGAGAAATGGGAAAAGATCTCACAAAGATCGCAATAATACCATGTTCTCCGTACTTCCAGGTGTGCTAAGCATATATAAAAATCTATTATTATGAAGTGTTCACACCATTGCCAGAATGCATGAAGTAGAAGCCGATTAGACTTGGATAATAATAATAATAATATTAAAAATAATAATAACAATAATAATAATAATAATAATAATAATAATAATAATAATAATATGTAAGAAGAGAAAATATACTCATCTTGAGTGTTGCGAAATACACAAAGATTCCATAAAGACCGTAATAACACATTGTTCTCAGTACTTCCACGTACGCTCTGCATATGTAACAATCTATTGTTATGAAGTGTTCCCACCGTTGCCAGAATGCAGGAAGTAGAAGCCTCTTAGAATTGGTAATAATAATAATAATAATAATAATAATAATAATAATAATAATAATAATAATAATAATAATAATATTAATAATAACTACAATAATAATAATAATAATAATAGGAAAAAAATATACTTACATTGAGTGTTGCGAAATACGCAACGATTTCATAAAGGTCGCAATAACACTTTGTTCTCAGTACTTCCACGTACGCTCTGCATATATAACAATCTATTGTTATGAAGTGTTCACACCTTTGCCAGAATGCAGGATGTAGAAGCCTATTAGAATTGGATAATAATAATAATAATAATAATAATAATAATAATAGGAAAGAAGAAAAATATACTTATGTTGAGTGTTGCGAAATATACAAAGATTCCATAAAGAACGCAATAAGACATTCTTCTCAGTACTTCCACGTATGCTCTGCAAAAATAACAATCTATTGTTATGTTGTGTTCACACCGTTGCCAGAATTCAGGAAGTAGATGCCTGTTGGAATTGGATAATGTTTAAATGTTCATTGGAGACACACAGCTACAACCACAAAGTGCCCCCAAGAAGGATTATACAAATATAGGGTTCTTACATTTAAAAAACATAAAAATGAAACATGCAAAAAATTATACAAGCAACGTGTATTACAGATAGAAATACAATGAAAAGCATAATGAGAAAACAAATAAGCAGAAATATTATCTTAAGTTCATCTCAAACAAGTACACCCTGTCATGAGACTAAAATAACATATTGGTATGAGTATACAGTAGAAAAAAAAAGTATATAACCTATTAAAAGGAACATACATATAGTCAAAGTTACAAATGAACATACATTAAAATCATAAAATAATTTAAGCATGATTTTCAAATCAATTGACAACTTAATTAAAGTACACTAATAAAAAGACAGAAATAAAATAAAGATAAATTTACCAAAGAAGACAGAATTGGATAATAATAATAATAAAAATAATAATAATAATAATAATAATAGTAATAATAGGTAAGAAGAGAAAATATAATGACCTTGAGTGTTGCGAAATACGCAAAGATTAAATAAAGATCGCAATAACACTTTGTTCTCAGTACTTCCACGTACGCTCTGCTAATAAAACAATCTATTGTTATGAAGAGTTCACACCGTTGCCAGAATGCGGGAAAGAGAATGCTTATTGTATTGGAAAATAATAATATTAATAATAATAATAATAATAATAATAATAATAATAATAATAATAATAATAATAATAAAAGAAAAGAAGAGAAAATATACTTACCTTGAGTGTTGCGAAATACGCAAAGATTTAATAAAGATCGCAATAAAACTTTGTTCGCAGTACTTCCACGTACGCTGTGCATATATAACAATGTTTTGTTATGAAGTGTTTACACCGTTGCCAGAATGCAGGAAGTAGAGACCTATTAGAATTGGATAATAATAATAATAATAATAATAATAATAATAATAATAATATTAAAATTAATAATAATAATAATAATAATAATAATAATAATAAGAAGAAGAAGAAGAAGAAGAAGAAGAAAGAAGAAAAATATACTTATGTTGAGTGTTGCGAAATATGCAAAGATTCCATAAAGATCGCAATACCACTTTGTTCTCAGTACTTCCACGTACGCTCTGCATATATAATAATCTTTTGTTATGAAGTGTTCACACCGTTGCAAGAATTCAGGAAGTAGAAGCCTATTATAATTAGATAATAATAATAATAATAATAATAATAATAATAATAATAATAATAATAATAGGAAAGAATAGAAAATATACTCACCGTGAGTGTTGCGAAATATGCAAAGATTCCATAAAGATCGCAATAAAACTTTGTTCTCAGTACTTCCAGGTACGCTCTGCATATATAACAATCTTTTGTTATGAAGTGTCCACACCGTTGCAAGAATTCAGGAAGTAGAAGCCTATTGTAATTAGATAATAATAATAATAATAATAATAATAATAATAATAGGAAAGAAGAAAAATATACTTATGTTGAGTGTTGCGAAATATGCAAAGATTCCATAAAGATCGCAATAACACTTTGTTCTCAGTACTTCCACGTACGCTCTGCATATATAACAATCTTTTGTTATGAAGTGTCCACACCGTTGCAAGAATTCAGGAATTAGAAGCCTATTATATTTAGATAATAATAATAATAATAATAATAATAATAATAATAATAATAATAATAATAATAATAATAGGAAAGAAGAAAAATATACTTATGTTGAGTGTTGCGAAATATGCAAAGATTCCATAAAGATCGCAATACCACTTTGTTCTTAGTACTTCCACGTACGCTCTGCATATATAACAATCTTTTGTTATGAAGTGTTCACACCTTTGCAGAATGCAGGATGTAGAAGCCTATTAGAATTGGATAATAATAATAATAATAATAACAATAATAATAATAATAATAATAATAGTATTTATAATAATAGGAAAGAAGCTAAATATACTTATGTTGAGTGTTGCGAAATACGCAGAGATTGCATGAAGAACGCAATAAGACATGGTTCTCAGTACTTCGACGTATGCTCTGCAAAAATAACAATCTATTGTTATGTTGTGTTCACACCGTTGCCAGAATTCAGGAAGTAGAAGCCTGTTGGAATTGGATAATGTTTAAATGTTTATTACAGGCAAAGAGCTACAACCACAAAGTGCCCCCAAGAAGGATTATACAAATATAGGGATCTTACATTTAAAAAACTTAGAAATGAAACATGCAAAAAAATATACATGCAACGTGTATTACAGATAGAAATACAATGAAAAGCATAATGAGAAAACAAATAAGCAGAAATATCATCTGAAGTACATCTCAAACAAGTACACCCTGTCATGAGACTTAAATAACATATTGATATGAGTATACAGTAGAAAAAAAAGTATATAACGTATTAAAAGGAACGTACATATAGTCAAAGTTACAAATGAACATACATTAAAATCATAAAATAATTTAAGCATGATTTTCAAATCAATTGACCACTTAATTAAAGTACACTAATAAAAAGTCAGAAATAAAATTAAGATAAATTTACCAAAGAAGACAGAATTGGATAATAATAATAATAATAATAATGATAATAATAATAATAATAATAATAATAATAATAATAATAGTAGGAAAGAATAGAAAATATACTTATGTTGAGTGTTGTGAAATATGCAAAGATTCCATAAAGATCGCAATGCCACTTTGTTCCCAGTACTTCCACGTACGCTCTGCATATTTAACAATCTTTTGTTATGAAGTGTTCACACCGTTGCAAGAATTCAAGAAGTAGAAGCCTATTATATTAAATAATAATAATAATAATAATAATAATAATAATAATAATAATAATAATAATAATAGGAAAGAAGAAAAATATACTTATGTTGAGTGTTGCGAAATGCGAAAAGATCTCATAAAGATCGCAATAACACCTTGTTCTCAGTACTTCCAGGTATGCTAAGCATATATAAAAATCTATTATTATGAAGTGTTCACACCATTGCCAGAGTGCATGAAGTAGAAGCCGATTAGAATTGGATAATAATAATAATAATATTAATAATAATAATAACAATAATAATAATAATAATAATAATAATATGTAAGAAGAGAAAATATACTAATCTTGAGTGTTGCGAAATACGCAAAGATTCCATAAAGACCGTAATAACACATTGTTCTCAGTACTTCCACGTACGCTCTGCATATGTAACAATCTATTGTTATGAAATGTTCACACCGTTGCCAGAATGCAGGAAGTAGAAACCTATTAGAATTGGATAATAATAATAATAATAATAATAATAATAATAATAATAATAATAATAATAATAATAATAATAATAACTACAATAATAATAATAATAGGAAAAAAAACTTACATTGAGTGTTGCGAAATACGCAACGATTTCAAAAGGTCGCAATAACACTTTGTTATCAGTACTTCCACGTACGCTCTGCATATATAACAATCTATTGTTATGAAGTGTTCACACCTTTGCAGAATGCAGGATGTAGAAGCCTATTAGAATTGGATAATAATAATAATAATAATAACAATAATAATAATAATAATAATAATAGTATTTATAATAATAGGAAAGAAGCTAAATATACTTATGTTGAGTGTTGCGAAATACGCAGAGATTGCATGAAGAACGCAATAAGACATGGTTCTCAGTACTTCGACGTATGCTCTGCAAAAATAACAATCTATTGTTATGTTGTGTTCACACCGTTGCCAGAATTCAGGAAGTAGAAGCCTGTTGGAATTGGATAATGTTTAAATGTTTATTAGAGACAAACAGCTACAACCACAAAGTGCCCCCAAGAAGGATTATACAAATATAGGGTTCTTACATTTAAAAAACATAAAAATGAAACATACAAAAAAAATATACATGCAACGTGTATTACAGATAGAAATACAATGAAAAGCATAATGAGAAAACAAATAAGCAGAAATATCATCTTAAGTACATCTCAAACAAGTACACCCTGTCATGAGACTAAAATAACATATTGATATGAGTATATAGTGGAAAAAAAAGGATATATAACGTATTAAGAGGAACATACATATAGTCAAAGTTACAACTGAACATACATTAAAATCATAAAATAATTTAAGCATGATTTTCAAATCAATTGACAACTTAATTAAAGAACACTAATAAAAAGTCAGAAATAAAATTAAGATAAATTTACCAAAGAAGACAGAATTGGATAATAATAATAATAATAATAATAATAATAATAATAATAATAATAATAATAGTAATAATAATAATAATAATAATAATAATAATAATAATAATAATAATAATAATAATAGGTAAGAAGAGAAAATATAATCACCTTGAATGTTGCGAAATACGCAAAGATTAAATAAAGATCGCAATAACACTTTGTTCTCAGTACTTCCACGTACGCTCTGCTAATAAAACAAACTATTGTTATGAAGAGTTCACACCGTTGCCAGAATGCAGGAAAGAGAATGCTTATTGAATTGGAAAATAATAATAATAATAATAATAATAATAATAATAATAATAATAGAAAAGAAGAGAAAATATACTTACCTTGAGTGTTGCGAAATACGCAAATATTTAAGAAAGATCGCAATAACACTTTGTTCTCAGTACTTCCACGAACGCTGTGCATATATAACAATCTTTTGTTTTGATGTGTTCACACCGTTGCCAGAATGCAGGAAGTAGAGGCCTATTAGAATTGGATAATAATAATGATAATAATAATAATAATAATAATAATAATATTAATAATAATAATAATAATAATAATAGGAAAGAAGAGAAAATATACTTATCTTGAGTGTTGCGAAATGGGAAAAGATCTCACAAATATCGCAATAATACCATGTTCTCCGTACTTCCAGGTGTGCTAAGCATATATAAAAATCTATTATTATGAAGTGTTCACACCATTGCCAGAATGCATGAAGTAGAAGCCGATTAGACTTGGATAATAATAATAATAATATTAATAATAATATTATAAATAATAATAACAATAATAATAATAATAATAATAATAATAATAATAATAATAATAATAATAATAATAATAATAATATGTAAGAAGAGAAAATATACTCATCTTGAGTGTTGCGAAATACGCAAAGATTCCATAAAGACCGTAATAACACATTGTTCTCAGTACTTCCACGTACGCTCTGCATATGTAACAATCTATTGTTATGAAGTGTTCCCACCGTTGCCAGAATGCAGGAAGTAGAAGCCTATTAGAATTGGTAATAATAATAATAATAATAATAATAATAATAATAATAATAATAATAATTAATAATAACTACAATAATAATAATAATAATAATAATAGGAAAAAAATATACTTGCATTGAGTGTTGCGAAATACGCAACGATTTCATAAAGGTCGCAATAACACTTTGTTCTCAGTACTTCCACGTACGCTCTGCATATATAACAATCTATTGTTATGAAGTGTTCACACCTTTGCCAGAATGCGGGATGTAGAAGCCTATTAGAATTGGATAATAATAATAATAATAATAATAATAATAATAATAATAATAATAATAATAATAATAATAATAATAGGAAAGAAGAAAGATATACTTATGTTGAGTGTTGCGAAATATGCAAAGATTCCATAAAGAACGCAATAAGACATTGTTCTCAGTACTTCCACGTATGCTCTGCAAAAATAACAATCTATTGTTATGTTGTGTTCACACCGTTGCCTGAATTCAGGAAGTAGAAGCCTGTTGGAATTGGATAATGTTTAAATGTTTATTACAGACAAACAGCTACAACCACAAAGTGCCCCCAAGAAGGATTATACAAATATAGGGTTCTTACATTTAAAAAACATAAAAATGAAACAGCAAAAAAAATATACATGCAACGTGTATTACAGATAGAAATACAATGAAAAGCATAATGAGAAAACAAATAAGCAGAAATATCATCTTAAGTACATCTCAAACAAGTACACCCTGTCATGAGACTAAAATAACATATTGATATGAGTATACAGTAGAAAAAAAAGTATATAACGTATTAAAAGGAACATACATATAGTCAATGTTACAAATGAACATATATTAAAATCATAAAACAATTTAGACATGATTTTCAAATCAATTGACAACTTAATTAAAGTACACTAATAAAAAGACAGAAATAAAATTAAGATAAATTTACCAAAGAAGACAGAATTGGATAATAATAATAATAATAATAATAATAATAATAATAATAATAATAATAATAATAATAATAATAATAATAAATAATAATAATAATAATAATAATAATAACAATAATAATAATAGGTAAGAAGAGAAAATATAATCACCTTGAGTGTTGCGAAATACGCAAAGATTAAATAAAGATCGCAATAACACTTTGTCCTCAGTACTTCCACGTATGCTCTGCATATATAACAATCTATTGTTATGAAGTGTTCACACCGTTGCCAGAATGCAGGAAGTAGAAGCCTATTAGAATTGGATAATAATAATAACAATAATAATAATAATAATAATAATAATAATAATAATAATAATAATAGTAATTTAGAAGAGAAAATATACTTACGTTGAGTTTTGCGAAATATGAAAAGATTCCATAAAAATCACAATAACACTTTGTTCTCAGTACTTCCACGTACGCTCTGCTAATAAAACAATCTATTGTTATGAAGAGTTCACACCGTTGCCAGAATGCAGGAAGTAGAAGCCTATTAGAATTGGATAATAATAATAATAATAATCAAAATATTATTATTATTATTATTATTAATAATAATAATAATAATAATAATAATAATAATAATAATTACAATAATAATAATAATAGGAAAGAAAAAATATACTTACATTGAGTGTTGCGAAATACGCAAGGATTTCATAAAGGTCGCAATAACACTTTGTTCTCAGTAATTCCACGTACGCTCTGCATATATAACAATCTTTTGTTATGAAGTGTTCACACCTTTGCCAGAATGCAGGAAGTAGAAGCCTATTAGAATTGGATAATAATAATAATAATAATAATAATAATAGGTAAAAAGAGAAAATATAATTACCTTGAATGTTGCTAAATACGCAAAGATTCCATAAAGATCGCAATAACACTTTGTTCTCAGTACTTCCACGTATGCTCTGCATATATAAAAATCTATTGTTATGAAGTGTTCACACCGTTGCCAGAACGCAGGATATAGAGGGCTCTTAGAATTGGAAAATAATAGTAATAACAATATTAATAATAATATGTTAATATGTTTATTAGAAGCAAACAGCGATACAGCCACAAGTGCCCCTTACAAGAAAGAAAAAAAAATTACATAGGGCGCATGCAAATAGAATAACATTATACAACTGATTGTACAAAAATGAATAAGAAGAAAATATTTATTGAAAAAAAAACATAAAACATGCAGTATCTGTTACAAACTGGAAGAAGAAAATACAAAGTAAAAATACAAAATATACAAAGTAAAATTCAAGATTGGATTATTATTATCAATGTAGTTGTAGCTGTTTACAAAATAAAAAGAGAAAAAAAAATAAAATACACTTAAGCATATAACATGTAAACTCATGACCAAGATGATGATAATAATAAAAAAAAGTGTAGTATCCAAAAAAAGCAAAGATAAAAGAAAAAAGATGATAGGAAAAGAGAAAGAAAGTTAAAAGAGAACAAGAAAACAACCTAAAAAAAATTTTAATTTCAAATTTTAAAAAAATTTCAAAAATTTAGATGGCATCTTACAAGAGAAAATTAGTTGTCCTTTAAAATTTTAATTATGAACTAATTTTAATAAAATTACTTTGAAAGATATCTATAGCATAGTAATACTTATTGGCTGTATTTATAGTTTTATAATTTGAACACTTCAGGGTAGAAACATTCGAAATAAAGGGTACAGCATTTCTAACATTGCGATATGGAATTCTTATAGACCAGAGACCATCAATAGAAAAGACACCTTGAAGAATATTATGAAAAAAACTTAAATCAAAAATAAATCGCCTATCAGTTAGAGGTAACAAATAAAGGTCTTTAGATATGCAAGACAAACTCTTATCTTTGAAATTTTTAAACTTGCAAAGTAACCAAGCCAAAAAATTATTTTGAACAGATTCTATAGCATTTACAAAATACTTAGTTTCACAGTTCCAAATAACAGTGCAGTACTCCAGATGGGATCGCATATTGCAAATGTACAAAGTCTTACAGGTATTGACATTCGAAAAATTACGGCATAGACATTTTAACATAACTAAGTTCTTCCTAGCCTTAGAAGTTATTACCTGTAAATGCTTATTGAATAATAACTTGTTATCCAAAATTATTCCTAAATCCTTGACGTAGGCTCCATCGTCGATTCTCTGTTTACCGATTGTATAATTATACAAAAGAAGATTAGTTTTCCTTGAGAAAATTATGTCTTTAGTTTTGGTAATATTCAAAGGAAAAAAATTGGTTTCAGACCACTTGACCACTAATTCAATATTATCTTGTAAAGTTACTTGATCTTGAAAGGTTTTAATTTCTTTAAAAATTTTTATGTCATCGGCATACATCAAATAGCTACAATTTAACTTCTCAGGTAGATCATTTGCATACAAAAAACAACAACGGACCAAGATTAGAACCTTGAGGCACACCAGATTTTATATTATGAATAGAAGACATATAGCCATTATACCTTCCTTTGAATTTCCTATTATCTAAGTACGAAACTAGCCATTTTATTATTTGATTCGATAATTTATACTTATACAACTTATTAATTAATAAGTGATGAGGTAATTTGTCAAAGGCTTTGGCAAAATCAAAGTAAATAACATCTGTCTGACCACCCGATCGAATAACAGAAAACAAACTATGTACAAAGCATGCCAAATTTGTTGTAACTGATTTACCATTTATAAACCCATGTTGATTTACATCCAGCTGATCACGTACGGCATTATACAAGTAGTTGTACATTATTTTTTCAAAAATTTTGGAAATAACATTCATTATAGATATTGGTCTATAATCGTTAATTTTGTCACCTTTAGTCTTAGGTATTGGTGTTACGGCTACAATTTTCCAGGCTTCAGGATAAATATTTTCATTTAAACTCCAATTAAACAAAGATACTAACACTGGTGAGATTACTTCAGCTACACTTTTTGTAATAAAAACAGGTATTCCATCTATACCTGACGCAGATTTAGTCTTTAAGGATTTAATACCATCTCTTACATTTCTAGTTGTAATAGGATGTATTTTCGTTTCACAAAAAGTTTCTGATGATGTTGAACAATTATTTGTATTCCTAATATTTGAAAATGTCTGGTAGACTGATGCGAAGTACTCTGCAAACAAATTTGCCAACAACTCGCATTGGGAACCAAAGAATCGTTTACTACTACTCCAGTTGCAGTCTTGTTATTACCCTTAGATACATATCTCCAAAATTTCTCAGGATTACTTTTTAATTGATTTTCCATTTTAATATAGTGAATACGTTATAATAAAAATAATAATAGTAAAATAATAATAATAATAATGAAAATAATAATAATAATAATAATAATAATAATAATAATAATAATAATAATAATAATAATAATAGGTTAGAAGAGAAAATATAATTACGTTGAGTTTTGCGAAATACGAAAAGATTCCATAAAAATTCCAATAACAGTTTGTTCTCAGTACTTCCACATACGCTGTGCTAATAAAACAATCTATTGTTATGAAGTGTTCACACCCTTGCCAGAATTCAGGAAGTAGAAGGCTATTAGAATTGGAAAATAATAGTAATAATAATAATAATAATAATAATAATAATAATAATAATAATAATAATAATAATAATAATAGAAAAGAATAGAAAATATACTTACCGTGAGTTTTTCGAAATACGCAAAGATTTAATAAAGATCGATATAACACTTTGTTCTCAGTACTTCCAGGTACGCTCTGCATATATAACAATCTTTTGTAATGAAGTGTTAACACCGTTGCCAGAATGCAGGAAGTAGAGGGCTATTAGAATTGTATAATAATAATAATAATAATAATAATAATAATAATAATAATAATAATAATAATAATAATAAAATAATAATAATAGGTAAGAATAGAAAATATAATCACCTTGAGTGTTGCGAAATACGCAAAGATTCCATAACGATCGCAATAACACTTTGTTCTCAATACTTCCACGTATGCTCTGAATATATAAAAATCTGTTGTTATGAAGTGTTCACACCGTTGCCAGAATGCAGGAAGTAGAGAGCTATTAGAATTGGAAAATAATAATAATAATAATAATAATAATAATAATAATAATAATAGGTTAGAAGAGAAAATATACTTACGTTGAGTTTTGCGAAATACGAAAAGATTCCATAAAAATTACAATAACAGTTTCTTCTCAGTACTTCCACGTACGCTGTGCTAATAAAACAATCTATTGTTATGAAGTGTTCACACCCTTGCCAGAATGCAGGAAGTAGAAGGCTATTAGAATTGGAAAATAATAGTAAAAATAATAATAATAATAATAATAATAATAATAATAATAATAATAATAATAATAATAGGAAAGAATAGAAAATATACTCACCGTGAGTGTTGCGAAATACGCAAAGATTTAATAAAGATCGATATAACACTTTGTTCTCAGTACTTCCAGGTACGCTCTGCATATATAACAATCTTTTGTAATGAAGTGCTCACACCGTTGCCAGAATGCAGGAAGTAGAGAGTTATTAGAATTGGAAAATAATAATAATAATAATAATAATAATAATAATAATAATAATAATAATAATAATAATAATAATAGGTTAGAAGAGAAAATATACTTACGTTGAGTTTTGCGAAATACGAAAAGATTCCATAAAAATTACAATAACAGTTTCTTCTCAGTACTTCCACGTACGCTCTGCTAATATAACAATCTATTATTATGAAGTGTTTGAACCATTGCCAGAACGCAGGAAGTAGAAACCTATTAGAATTGGATAAAAATGATAATATTAATAATAACAATAATAATAATAATAATAATAAAAATAATAATAGGTAAGAAAAGAAAATATAATTACCTTGGGTATTGCGAAATACGCAAAGATTCCATAAACATCACAATAACACTTTGTTCTCAGTACTTCCACGTATGCTCTGCATATATAAAAATCTATTGTTATGAATAGTTCACACCGTTGCCAGAATGCAGGAGGTAGAGGCCTACTAGATTTGGATAATAATAATAATAATAATAATAATAATAATAATAATAATAATAATAATAATAATAACAATAATAATAATTATAATAATAATAATATTAATAATAATAATAATAATAATAATAATAATAATAATAATAATAATAATAATAATAATAATAGTAGGTTAGAAGAGAAAATATACTTACGTTGAGTTTTGCGAAATACGAAAAGAATTCATAAAAGTCACAATAAGAGTTTGTTCTCAGTACTTCCATGTTCGCTCTGCTAATAAAACAATCTATTGTTATGAAGTGTTCACACCCTTGCCAGAATGCAGAAATTAGAAGGCTATTAGATTTGGAAAATAATAATAATAATAATAATAATAATAATAATAATAATAATAATAATAATAATAATAATAATAATAATAATAATAGGAAAGAAGAGAAAATATATTTACCTTGAGTGTTGCGAAATTATCACAAAGATTTAATAAAGATCGCAATAACACTTTGTTCTCAGTACTTCCAAGTACGCTCTGCATATATAACAATCTTTTGTTATGAAGTGTTCACACCGTAGCCCGAATGCAGGAAGTAGAAGCCTATTAGAATTGGAACATAACTTAATAATAATATAATAATAATAATAATAATAATAATAATAATAATAATAATAATAATAATAATAGTAATAATAACAATAATAAAGAAGAGAAAATATACTTACGTTGAGTTTGGCGAAATACGCAAAAATTCCATATAGATCGCAATAATACTTTGTTCTCTGTACTTCCACGTACGCTCTGCTAACAAAACAATCTATTGTTATGAAGAGTTCACACTGTCGCCAGAATGCAGGAAATAGCCTATTAGAATTGGATAATAATAATAATAATAATAATAATAGTAATAATAATAATAATTATTATTATTATTATTATTATTTATTTATTTATTTATTTATTTATTTATTATGAGAAGTTGCGACCACAGCCAAAGCTATAATGGTCATATCTGCAATTACATACAGTGGAATATTACAGGAAAAAGTACAACAAAACAAAGAACTTAAAATACATGAAATCATGAGAATCAAGTAGAGAAAAAGAGAACACATTAACAGAAGTTGAATTCAAACTAAATTATAAAACAAAAATTACAAACATATCCTCAATTCAGTAAAGATTCAATCAAGTAGGATGTATTACTAAGAATTTACATATGTAGATCATAAAATAAACAAATTTTTGAAAAATAGTAATAAAACACATGAACAAATATAAACCATATAGATAAACAAAAGAAAAAAAATTCAATAGAAAATATACAAAAAAGACTAAATTAAGTATTTTAATTAAATATAACAATCCAACAACTGTTTTCTAAGCACCAAAAAATTCGAATCGAGAAAATCAATTTTGAGTGACTTATTCTTTATGTTGTCAACACAAATTAATGATGGCGAACCAACTAAATTACTATTACACAATATATGACGGTAAAGAATAGATTTATACAAGGAAACTTTAATAAACAAGTACTTAATTAAGTTCAGTTTCGCATGTATTATATCATGAATAAATTTAATTTGCCTTAAATTACGTCGAACTTCGAGAGTAAGTAAATCCAATCTTGCGAGAATCTCCCTATTGGGCAGATCGTATATTTTAAATTTATATTTTACCCAGGCCAGGAAGGAAATCTGGACTGACTTCAAAACTTGAGTAATACTAATGAGATTACGGTTGCAAATCAAACAAGAAAATTGAGTTCAGTTGATTTACCCTTCAAAAAGCCATACTGTTCAGGTATAATAGAATGTTCAACGGAACTATAAAGATAATTGTAAATAAGCTGATCAAAAATTTTTGGTATTACATCAAGAATAGAAATAGGTCTATAATCAGTTATACTTCTACTATCAGTTTTCGGAATTGGAGTTACAATAACAGTTTTCCATACACTAGGATGGAAATGAGATGCTAAACTCCAACAAAACAATGATGTCAAAATTGGTGCAATTATATCGGATGTACCTTTTATTATAAAAATCGGAATTAGATCAAGACCTACAGAAGCTTTAATATTTAAAGATTTAATAACATTTATTACCTGTTTGGTAGAAAAAAAATATTTGATCACTAGAAAATTGACTGGCCATAAAAGTAACATTTTTATCATTCACATTCACATCTTTATGATAAACACATGCAAAATGTTTGGCCATGGCTTCAGATATCAATTGAGGGTCGGAAAAAAATTCGTCATCAACTAATATTGCCTTATGTCCATCTTTACCATTTATTTTACTAGTTGTATACTTCCAAAATCTTTCGGGATTACTTTTTAAACTATTCTCAATTTTATTATAATAATTAGTTTTATCAATAACAAGTTGTTTCTTAAAATCAGAACGAAGTTTAGAGAAAACATTATAATCTTGAAGAGATTGGGTTCTTTTATACTTCTTATGAGCATTATTCTTTGTTTATAAGCAAGTAAATTAAATTACGAGAATACCATCTCGGATACTTAGAAATTGATTTGGTTACTAGAGGAACATTGTTTCTGATTGCATTCAATATAACATCATTAATATTTTGAGCAAAAATATCAATATCTGTATTCAACAAAATATTGGCCCAAGGAAACCCTTCGATTTCTTTATATAAAGAAAGATAATCATCCTTTTGATATAACGGAAAGCTATCTCTAGGTATCTCCCGTATAAGAGATAATAATTTAACAGTAATCTCAATCGGATCATGATACGGATCGGGCGGAACTAGAGATACTACTGAATTATTAGATTGAACCTAAGTGTTGTACAAAATTAAATCAAGACCAGATGTCCCTGAAACAACGTTCAAATTCATATTATCTAAAAAATTAATTAGGATTTTCGCCTTGGTTTTAGAATAATACTTTATATCGTTTGATAGATTTCTATTCGTCCAGTCAACTTTAAATATATTAGTCACAAATAATCACTACTTCATAGTTCAAAAAGTTCACTTTGGAAACAATATAATTAAGATAATTCGTAAAACGTGAAACAGAATAAGTTGGATGAAAATAACAGCATGCAACTAATAATATTTTTCCATTAGACGTGTCAATCTCAATCCAAACACACTCAATTTCAGATTCCAAATCGAATCTCCTTTGACAATTTATATTTGTTTTAACTTCTAGAAAACGACCACGACCTCTACTACACTGATCAATAGTATAATTCCTATTAGAGCGAAAACATTTGTAAGTTTCAGGAAAATAATCATCAGTATGCTGTTTATAATTAAAAAATGACTCAGTTACAGCAATAATATCAAAAGAACAAGCAGCAACAGAAGAAAAAGTATATTACTTTTAGTTCTAATTCCTCCAACATTTTAATACAAAATATGGACTTCGATATTGAACTAGTTATTGTTATTAACATTATTAATTAGATTTTCAGAATTAGTTGTTAAAAGCTTGCCATAAAATGGACCAATTAATATGCCACTGGGCCAAATCATGGGATCATTAATAATCCCAAAGTCAGATTCAAACACTTCAACATGAAAAGAAGCATAAGTATCATACTTAGTTTTTAATCTAGTACATTTGACATAGGTTACATTTCTATCACTCACAATAGACACAACATCACTTCCTTTTACTGATGGATCAAATCTAGTAACAAATAATGCCCTTTTTCTACTTTGACAAACAATTCAATTTTATCAGAACCACTACCAGAAGTCAAATTACGCTTATTATTATATAAGTCTGTACTCAAATTCCCTCTATTATCTGTCTCTCTTGGTCTTTTATCCTCTAATCTCGTTTTATTACGTGAAGTAGCTTGAACCCATTGATCTTTATCGCATCAAACTTAACTTCTTCCTGATTAGAGGCTACAAATTGTATATTCTCTTTTCTCGTTAATTCAGGAAAATGGTCAGGATCGCTTATATCTACAACCTTAGAATTCTTTCGAGAAGGTTCAACTGATACCTACCTCAAAAAATTACAAGATTTGTTCACAAGTAATTCATTAAGTTTTTCATTTTGAGACCTTAATTGCAATATTTCCTCTTTCAAACTTTCAAATTCCCTTAAAATATTTTCTTCAAATCATTCAGTTTATTTTCAAAAATGTTCTCCAAAGAATCCAAAATCTCCAAAATTACCCTCATTATGAGATACTTCAGATACACTTTCGCCATGTATACAATTATTACACAAAATTCAGACAGCTGAATGGAACTACTGTCCATTTTCGAATATCATTCAACGCATCCAAAATGGCACTTTATTAAACAAGTATTACATTTGATGGACTTTTGTCTACCATAAATGGGCTGACTACAAAAAGGACAATTCTCGCCAGTAGGAGCCATAATATATTGGCTAATGAATAGATTATATAATTAGAAACATATATACAAGACAATTCTACACATTCCTGGCCCCAATGTGAAAACTAAAATTAAACACAGTGAACAAAATTGCACAACGTTACAAAATATTCAGAAAAAATCGCTTCTCAACCTGCATTATGATCTAAAAAGAAGACAACACAACCAGCCTACCAAGTGAGGTAAATATAGAGAAAAGATAGTAGTTCCCTTTTAGCCAATGGGAGCCCTTCTCCGACACACTTCCCACCATAAAGGTTGGAAGGCCGACTTACTGCCCGTAGTGTTACCAGCCCAACCAAGAGGAGGCAGGGACAGTCACTCATAGATGGAAATTGGCCAGAATGAAAAGTAATAATAATAATAATAATACTAATAATAACAATAAGAAGAAGAAGAAGAAGAAGAAAAAGAAGAAAAAAGAAAAAATATACTTACGTTGAGTGCAAAAATATACCTGCATTCCTAAATCCTTGAAATAGGCTCCGTTTACTGACTGTGTAATTATACAAAAGAAGATCAGTTTTCCTTGAGAAAACTATGCCTTTAGTTTTGGTAATATTCAAAGGCAAAAAATTGGTTTCAGACCACTTGACCACTAATTCAATATTATCTTGTAAGGATACTTGATCTTGAAAGGTTTAAATTTTTTAAAAAAATTTATGTCATCGACATACATCAAATATCTACAATTTAACTTCTCAGGTAGATCATTTACATGCAACAAAAACAGCAACGAACCAAGATTAGAGCCTTGAGGCACACCAGATGTTATATTATGAATAGAAGACATATAGCCATTATAGCCATTATACCTTATTATACTTTACTCCTATTGTTTAAGTACGAATCTAGCCACTTTATTATTTGATTCGATAATTTGTACTTATGCAACTTACTTATCAATAAGTGATGGGGTAATTTGTCAAAAGCTTTGGTAAAATTAGAATAAATAACATCTGTCTGACCACCCGATCGAATAACAGAAAACAATCTATGTACAAAGCATGCCAAATTTGTTGTAACTGATTTACCATTTATAAACCCATGTTGATTTATATCCAACTGATCACGTACAAAGTTATACAACTAGTTGTACATTATTTTTCAAAAATTTTAGGAATAACATTCATTATATATATTGGTCTATAATCGTTAATTTTGTCACCTTCAGTCTTAGGTATTGGTGTTACGGCTACAATTTTCCAGGCTTAAGGATAAATGTTTTCATTTAAACTCCAGTTAAACAAAGATGCTAACACTGGTGAGATTACCTCAGCTACACCTTTTATTATAAAAACAGGTATTCCATCTATACCTGACGCAGATTTAGTCTTTAAGGATTTAATACCATCTCTTACATTTCTAGTTGTAATAGAATGTATTTTCGTTTCACAAAAAGTTTCTGATGATGTTAAATAATTATTTGTATATCTAATATTTGAAAATGTCTGGTAGACTGATTCGAAGTACTCTGCAAACAAATTTTCCAACGACTCGCAGTCGGTAACGAGAGAATCATTTACTAATATTCCAGTTGCAGTCTTGTTATTACCCTTAGATACAAAATTTCTCCAAAATTTCTCAGGATTACTTTTTAATTGATTTTCCATTTTAGTATAGTGAATACGTTTTTCATGTTTTAACTGAGTCTTAAAAGCCTTGCGGCAGTTAGCAAATAATAAATAGTCTTCGTGTTTTAATGTATTTTTATACTTTTTATGAGCTAAATTCTTTGCTTTTAATAAACAAACAGATTTTTTGGACTACCAACATTGATATTTAGATATTCTTTGCCTAGATTTCGGAATATTTGTTTCCAGAGCTAATACAATTGCTTTTTCAAAGTCGACAAGAGCTTCATTTATATCTGGTTTTAACAAGATATTATACCAATCTATATTGGCCAGTTGTTGATATAATGCATAATAATCACCTCTAACAAATTGAAAATGTTCAGAAAACTTATTTATTTTACAACCTTTAGGTAAAAACACAATGATTTCAATCGGATAATGAAAAATGTCAGGATAGACCATGCACTGATTGTTTTTTCTTGACATAAAAGTAGCATTTGTGATAACAAGATCAAGAGCAGAAACTGAAGGTTCAACACACAGGTTAGTATTTTCCAAAAAAAAAAACAAAAAAAAAAAAACAGACAATTGCTGAAACTTCAATTTGGAGTAATAATGCATTCCTGGAAGATGTTCATTATTTATCCAATCAACTTTGGATATATTGAAATTTCCAAGAATCAATATATCATTTTCCAAAGGATTTAACCTATTAGAAATATGTTTTAAATATTTTTCAAAATTCACAGGGAAAAGTTGGTTGAAAATAAACACACGATATTAGGAGATTCTTTCCAGTATTACATTTAAATTCAATCCACACACATTGACTTATAAGTTCAAGATCAGGCCTGCGATTCACCATAAATTTTTCTTTATTGCTATCAAAGATCCACCACCTCTTTGACATGACTATTCACTATATAATCTGTCGGCTCTAAAACATGTATAGGTATCTGGGAAATAATCGTAGTCTCTATGAATAATGGATAACCATGTTTCTGTTACTGGAATTATATCATATTCACAATCAGAAATTGAAGAGAAAAAATCACTACTTTTAGTTCTAAGTCCACGGACATTTTGATACCAAATTTTAAGGTTTAGGTTCATCATGTTTAGTAGGAGAATTATGATTAGTAACTTCACCATAATTCCGCAATCTACCATAGAAAGGACCTTTGAGAACACCTGTAGGCCACACTTTAGGATCATTAATTCGGGAAAAGTCTAATTCATTCGCCTCTATATGAAAGGAAGAATAAGAATTACGTTTGGTCTTCAATCTGGTACAAACCACTTCTTTCACATTGAGTTCCTTAACAATTCCTTCAACTTCTTCACTAGTAACTAACGGGTTAAGTCTTGTTACAAACAGTCCTTTTCTTCTTGATTTAGATACCAGGTTTGAATTTCCTCAGCCACAGCCAACGGTGAGTTTCCTTGGTTCTCTCCGAGAATCTAAAATCTTCAAATTTTTAGCTCTCAGAGCTTGAAATGGATTATTATTTTGGATATTACTTGAGACCAGAGTGAAGGTGTGGATTTAGAGGATATTTGCTCATCTGTAGGGTACATATGTAAGTTCTGCAGACAACTTTCTCCCTCCCAATATTCTTCGACCAGCACACAGGAAAACACAAAGCATTTAACATAAGATCCAACGAACAATACATAGTGCAAAGCATTTAGTTGAGATGCGTGAATAAGATAAAAGAAACTTTAAGCCAATACACATGACGTTAAAAAATAAATAAACAATCTACACCTGGATACAAAAAGTCACTAAATCTAGTTACAAAATTACAAAAAGAAATCACCAAATCTAGTTACTAAATTATAAAAAAACTAAATCTAGTTACAAAATTACAAAAATCCCTAAATCTAGTTTAAAAATTACAAAAAATCACTAAATCTAGTTACAAAAAAGGATTTACATAAGAATCAAATTAATTAGAACTTTATAGCACTTAACTATTAAGAACTTACATCTAAAAAAACTTACATCTAAAATTTACATCTAAAACTACGCTACACTACACGACTTATAATTACACATTTACTCTATCCTATAATGACCCCAAGCTAATGTATTTATACTATCTCGCGCTATATACCTTATATCGTCCGAGAAATCTAATGCTAGTTTATGAACGATTATATTATATATATCATGCTTATAACTTCTAATGAGGTTTATGTCTTTATACGTTTTTCGTTTTTAAATAACCTTTCTTTATGATCAATAAACTGTAACTCCTTTGATATCATAACTTTAGTTACACCTTTAGCCTTTTTCTCTTCTTTATTTTCTATTCTATAAGCATACATCTTTGATCTCAATCCAATAAACTTTCATTATCTTACCCTTATTCTTATCTTTCATCTTACCTATTACTTTCTTATTTATCAGTTGTAGTCCATATATATTATTTTCCTCGTATTCACTCGTATCAAATTGATCAATTATTTCTGCTATATCTTTGTAAAAGTCTTCAGTCTCAATCTCATATATAAAGCTATCAGTATCCATATAACATAAAACTATATTGTTTCCACATTTTGATTTCATAGTGTTATAATGAAAATCATACATTAATAGTTTTGATAGTTCTAATAACAACATATATTGGCTTATTAAATGTCAATCGCTCTTTTTTCATATGTATAGCACACAAATCCTCTGTAATTTTGTTCTGTAATCAAAATTTGGTTTTGCAATTAATTTTTCTACTCTTTCAATATCACATTCTAATTGTATGGGCTGTCGCTTTCTAATATTTTCCAGTCTTTCGAAATACTGAATTATTCATGAGCTTATAGAAGTCTTGTTCAAAATCATTTGTTGCTTTCGTTCTCAAATTTGTATTTAAATCAATGTATTTCTTTAACCAGTCTGATTGTTGGAATTCTAATACTCTATGCACTTTCTTTAATTTCATTCCAGGTGGCATATATAGTTTTAATTTTCTATAGTGAATAACATATCTTTCTTTGTTATAAAGTGTTGTTAGTAGTTTTGATTGTTTAGATACTGGTGGACACATGTTTTCTGGAGCTAATGGTAAATCAGAATGTTTGTTGTGTAAATGCTTTGGATATTCTAAATCTACTTCTAGTATGTAACCAGTTTCTGAGCCATCTGGAATGTTCATTATATCTATGTAAAGTTTAACCCACTTAACGTCTTTATAAGGCATGTATTGTCTCATCGCCCATCCATATAAGTTATTTGCGTCTAGATATGCTAGGTATGTTGAACACTCATCTTTATTATAATTTGCCATGTATTTGTTGTCAGCTTTTACGTATCTTTTACTACATTGTGAGATTCCTCCTCGCATACCCTTTTCTAGCATTAGTATTTTATCATAATCAGTTAACATTTCTAAGTTAATTTTAGTCGTCTTTAACATTGTATCCCACGATAAGCCTGGTGCTGTATAATACCAAGCAGGATCTAATCCATATGCCTTTAAACACACATCTCTAAAGTTTTCAAATATATCTGTTAATTGAAGGACATCTGTTTTGTTATAATGCTCAGTTAAGTCCTCCCCTAACTTTAGATCGAATTCTTTACAAACTCGTACATGAATCTTATGGCGTTCAGGACTCATTTTTTCTCCTGTTAATATGTTTGTAAATTTGTCTAGAGATAATGCGACAGGTTCTTTCAATTTTTCAAATGAATGAAAAAATCATATGGATAATCACTTTTAGTATTAACTAGATCAAGATTATCAATCGGGAAAAAGTTTAATGTTTCTCGAAATTGTTCTGATTTTAAATTACTAGTTAACTTTGCTAAACTCTTTGACATAAATCTAAATGAATCAACAAATCTTAAATTTATTCCAGTTTTTGGTCCTGCTTTTATATATTTTTCATATGTTATGTACCTTTCTTCATTATTTGCGATCAGTTTAATTTTCTGTGTATCATAAGCTAACTCCTTAATGAACAAATGCGTATCATAGCCAGTTAAGTTGTGAAGACATACTGGAACAAAATTAGGATTTTTATAGTTTAAATTGCAATAACTGTGAGCTGCACCTCCAGACTTTCCAGTTAAATGATCATGATCTCTTACTTTTGCTTTATTTTTATTTATCTTATACAAACATTTTCTTAATTCATATTTCCATCCATTTATTTTTTCACTCATATCATCTGCATCCCTTTAGAACTGTATTTTCTTCTTTAATATATATATATATATATATATATATATATATATATATATATATATATATATATATATATATATATATATATATATATATATTCTCAACGGCTGGTGGTAAGTCATTCAAGTTTTTCTCACAAATATGACAAGTATCCGAACTGCTATAATCTTCTATTTCTTCCTCGGTAAGCGGAATCATATTAACTATCCTTTTATATATTTCCATAATTTCTATTCCTTCTTTTTTGTAACATTTCAATAAATACTTTTGCGGCATCTGGACCTATATAACTAACAGGACTTTTGTAATTTCCATTGAATATTTGACATAGTAACAAAAACTCATTGGCTCATGCTTTTGATATTTTACTGCTTTACTACAATTATTACTACTTTACTATTTTTAACTTATATAAGATACATTCAAAGTCAGCAAATATGACAAATGGAACTCTTAGTGATCGATTATAGTTTTGAAACTCTATTTGATTGTCGTATGGTTTTGGAAGTTCTATTTTAACACCCTCATGCTCTTTACAATATAACTCATGGTTTTGTAACTGCTTCTCATTTCGAAAGTGTCTTTTCAAACATCTATCACAAAAGTATAACTTTTCGGTATGTTTTATTACTTGACTTCTTATTAATCGTGATAGGTCTTTTATCCAACAAAAATGATTATTATTTTGGTCTGCTTTTATATATAATAAATTAACATGTTTTTCTTGCTGTTTTTGTGATTTGAAGTGGGTATACATTATAGTTCTTGTCATAGCTGTAAACATTAATAGAAATAATACTTCTTCTTTCAAATTTTGGAATATCTTTTAATTGTACAGGAAATTCACTGTTATAACAATACTTCTTTTGCAACATATTAACAAGCTGTTTATAATGCAAAGGTCTTTGATACTGAGAGCATCTTTCTATAGGTTTTAAATAGCTTGCAATAGAATACAAGAAACATTTATTGTCTTTACTTTTAATATTAATCACTGCTTTCTTATCTTTAATTGGTTTGGGAAGTTCAATATAGGAAGAAGCTCTTAATGGTACATACTTGTTTAATCTGATTTGTAAGTATTTAATTTGGGGTAATGTCCATCCTGATCCTCTACCTTCAAATTCTTCCATTTCTCTACGTAGTTTTTGTTTTGCATTATGTATATATTCATTTAAGTCAGTTGATTCTAATATTCTCTCGTTTGATGTTTTGAAATTGCGTTCTTCTATTTCTTGATCTTTATATAATGACAAATGAAAACAAGGTTTACTTTAACTGGATGAAATTTTAATTCTTCTTTTATTTTGTTAATAGCAACTCTCCCACTTGTATCTAAAACTTTTACTGGATCTTTATATCCCCCTCTGTTTTCAAATTTAATAGTTTGTAAACGCTTCTTTATAGCTGTTTCTTCTAATTCTACTTTCTATAGGTATACGTGTTGGTTTTGATTCTTCAATCACAGCATCTTCAAATGGACATATCCTTTTTAATTGTTTACTTTTTACTTTGGTTCTTGTTGTTCTAGCTTTGTATTTTGAATAATGTCTTTATTATTTTTCTTGTTTAGTCTTCTAATAATTTTTATATTTAATCTCTCTGCTTCTTGTTTAAGCTGTGCTACATTCAAGTCACTATACATATCCACATTGTAGAATGGTAATTGTATAAGGTTGTCATGTTCAATAAGTTTGTCAATAAGTTCTGCTTTTCTTTATTGGGAATATCTTTTGATTCCCTTTTCTTTACATTGTCGTCTTAACTCTATTACAGTAAATCTACTATAATTACTCATCTCTTATTATATAGAAAATCTTACTATTACTCAATTTTTAACCTCACTAGATTAATTTAAATCATTTTTGTACTATTTTTACTTCCATTTGTCCTAATACAACACTTAACGTTGTACACTCCTGCCATTGTCTACATATTACGCATTGTATTAGAACACGGTTTTCATGTGAATAACCCATCAAAGTTACATATAAACATATTAAAATTAAATCATGTTTGTGAGCTTGCTCATCGTCATAATCATCACTACCATATTTTTATTCATCATCACTATCCAAATCAAATGTTTTTTGTTGTATTATTAATAATTCTTTTTTCCTTTAACAGTATTTGTTTCTCTAATAGCGCTGCTAAGAGTTTAAGATCATGATGAATTAGTTTAAGTGTATCATGTAATAAATCAAAATCTTTCTCCTTATTCATTATATAGAAAATCTTTAATCATTACAAATTAAGTTTTTACATAGGATTAGATATTAACTGATCATATACACCATCAATTTCTTTAACCAATTCTTCTTCTGATAGGGATGTCCAAATCTCATTACCCTTACCTTTACGAATATCTAGTTCTTGCTGTATTAGGTTGAATATTTTAATACTGTTAGGATCTCTAAATTTTTCGTATATTATTACATGATTCGGATATTTTTCTTGTGCTTCATTAAGAGGCTTATATAGGCTTCTCTTCTGACAACGAATAGCATAATAAGGGAAAGGATCATTAGGTTTGTTCTTCTTATATATGATTAAGCAATTATCTTTTGAATCATGATCTGTATATGGTGCTGCTATTTCCTTTAAACTCTCATTTTGAATTCTCAACCTCTCCATTCTTTGTTCTATTTCTTCTACTCTTCTTGATCTTCGTGAATCTGTTTAAAATTAGAAACGAAATAGTCTTCGATAATATCATAGCATTTGTCATAGAAGTCTTGTGATACGCATAACAACAGCGAGAAATATCTGTTTATACATATATATTCCTGAGATTAGATTGTTTATTTCGTTACCAGCTAATTTTACTGTGTAAGATGAGTTTCTGAAGTTCCTAGAATCCCGGGAACTTCGAAGTTTGTTGTAGTAATCTAATAACTCTTTTGATTTTTTTTATTTTCGAACCAGTCATCAAACCTCTTACCACCACTCCGACACAACTTAGTAGCATTGAAGTAACCTGTACTCTTATCTATAATCAATTTGAAATCACCAAAAATACCATACCAATAATTATCTTTAATCTGTTCGTAGCAAATATCGTTTAAACTAAGAGAACTATCCATAATACTCATATTTATTATATAGAAAATGTTGATATTTTTACCGGAGCATATCTGCTCCAGATAATTTTATCATAATATTCACGTAGTTTCTTACTTCTTACTAATCTTAAAGTCATCCCCACGAATTCGGTGCAATGGCTTTATATAAAAAAATAACTCTTCATATTGCTTATTTTCTAACCACTTATACAATTTCTTTCCTCGTTCTTTCTTTATCTCCTCCTCTTATTAGATATGTAGAAGAGCAAGTGAGTATTTTTTTCTCCAGTGCTTTTTTTGTTGTATTGCTAAGTTTTTTTTATAATTTCCACACCCGGAATTCCGGTTCTGGAAATATATGCTATGAGTTCTTATCTAACCAGCGTTCGAACATATTTCATCGGCTAAAATTCGAGCTCTGGAAATATATGGTATGAGTTCTTTCGATTTTGTAAACCAATTTTACCCGTAGTTTTAACGGAGCAAAAAATTTTAAATACCCGTGGTGAAGAGTAACGTTTCGTTACACCCTTTGTTTGTTTGAGGAGAAACGTTTTGTTACGCCCTTTGTTGTTTGAGGAGTAACGTTCTGTAATCCTTATCTCATTCAAACTAGCCTTTTATGGTTATTATTCCATAAAAGACAAACATTTATATTTACATTACAACATTACTTTTATCTATCCAACTATTATGTGAATCATCAAAACCTAGCCATTTAACATAAACTTTATTACCTTTCTTTCTTAACACCTTTTCCACCAGGTATTCATCATTATGGCTCGTATGGCTTGTATTATCTTTATGGACCCTCAGGAAGGTTACGCTGTGCATTTGGTTGAATTGGAAAGTCGTCATGCATAATGAGCTGCTGCTGCCTGCCAGAACAATAGACTCGAACTTGTGCTGTCCGCAATAAGCGCGACTGCACCTAGCAATCTAAAGGAAACGTCAGAAATGGTAAACAGAAAGGTGTAGTTCTGGTTCGTAAAATCTACCTTGTACATCTTCTTCTTCTAAATCTTTAATTCTATACGTAGACGGATTAGATGTAATAACTTCGCTAATAACAAATACTTCTGTTGACCAATTAGGTGTATATCCTTTCTCAAATAACCCTTTCGACCTACTTATACGAACATGATCGCCTAATTTGTATTTGGGTTTAACACGCTTATATTCTTTCATATACACTTTCTCCAATATTGTTCGCTCATTCTTCTTGTTAACTTCTAGACGTTTTAAACCAATTGTTCTATGTACTCTATTATTATACTCACTAACCAATGTTGGTAATATCTCTATTCATTTATAATTTCCTTTTCTTGTGAACCTTTTCCACATGTTTTGTTTAAGTGTTCCATTAAATCTCTCAACAACAGAAGCTTTCGTAAAACTATAGGTTGAGTAAGGACTAATCTTATTTTCATCCATTAACTTCTTAAACTCTTTATTGTGAAACTCTTTACCTTGATCAGATTGTAAGTTACTAGGTTTTCTCGTTCTTAATATGGATTCGAATGGTTCTGTAACACTTTTACCACTCTTGTCTTTAACAGGAAGAGCAAACGCATATTTCGAAAACTCATCTATAATCGTTAGCAGATACTTATAGCCTTTATTTAATTTGGGAACACCTTTTAATACTCCACTATCCATTTCTACAAGATCAGCTTGCCAAAGATCATCGATACCTTTTATAACTACACTTAATCTGTCAAAGTTTTTTCTAGATGGTTTGTGAATTTCTTCTATAATGTCTTCTCTAATACCTTTACCTTCTTCTAGTCAATCTTTCTTTTTAACGAATTGAGTTTTAGTAACACCGCATACAGAACAAATACCTTTCTTTAGATATTTCCATTCTTTGTTTGTTCAATTCTAATCGTATCTTTCTCCGTATCTGTTAATTTCTTACATTTAACACAATACATCATCATTATTTATTGTATAGAAAATCAACAAAATAATTAAAATTTATCACTACCTAATACTATAATTTTAACATTATCGTCATCATCACTTGATTTGTTTTCACCTTCATCTTCTGTTTCTATATACATAACAATCAATAATAATTTACCTTCTTTCAAATTAGAATCTTTGGATGGCATAATTGTTAACTGATCATACATATTAAATTGTAATGGGAAACTGTCAACTAAAGCGTCATTTAAAAATAAGTCTATAAGATGATAATTAAGACTTGATTCTATATGCATTAACCTACCTCTATAAAGAAATTTGTAAGCAGCAGCTAAATTATATACAAAAAAGGCTGGTTTCCCAAGATCATCTTCTGCCAATCGACATGGAAATCCAACAATTTCTTTTCGTGTAAGTAAATTAAACTCTCCCTTCCCTGATTCAAGCTGTTCTAATGCTACAACATCTTGTTTATCGATAGCATTAGATACATTAACCAATCTTTTATTCTTAAATTCAACCCAGGATGAGTTATTTGACGTAAAACTTCTCTAGATTCTTTTTTTTTACTTTTAACATTATCAAAAATATCCATATTTATTATATAGCAAACGTCTTTACGAAAGCTCTCTTTCTATGTACATTACAACAAGCAATAATTGTCCTTCATCTATACCTGAATTATTAGTTGGTTTAATTGTAATTATATCATTCTTGTTAAAGCTAAAAGGTAAATTTTCAATCGAAGTATCACCCAAATATACCTCTAGAAAGTACTTATCCAAACTTAATTCCATATGCATTATTTTTCCAGTATAGAGAAACGTATAACCATTAGAAAGATTGAATATTCTAAAGATTGGGTCTTTAACATTCTTAGTTCTCAATCGATATAATAGAGGTATAGTTTCTTTCTGCATAATCAATTTAGTAGTATCCATCCTAATCTTTTGAAAATCTTCTTTCTTTATGTATGTGTCTTGTAACGTTTCTAATGCTTCTTCAAATCTTTTTTTATCGTTCTCTAATTCAGCTTCTATTGATCTAAGTTGACTTACGCTAACAACATCATTTAAATTCTCCAACCATTTTAATTTTTCTTCATTAATATCAACATCACCTTTTCTATCTATAACATTACCAAATATATCCATACTCATTTATTATACAGAAAATGCCCATCCTAATTTTTCAAAACATTTCTTGGGGCCGCGGTGGCTCAGTGGTAGAGCGTTCACCTCTGGTGCTTAGGGTACCGGGTTCGATCCCCGCCCCCCGAAAAGTGAACTTTGTGGTGGACAAGCACCGTGTGCGTGGGTTTTCTCGGGGTTCTCCCGTTTCCTCCCGCTTTCTTCATTCCACCATTTCATTCATTACTCATCATCACCGTCTCCTTCAGCCTAACCGGCATAATCGTGGGACGTAAAACTCAAAGATTTCATTTCATTTCAAAACATTTCTTTAACATCTCTATTTGTTTAGGTGAATGTTTAAAATCAACATCAATATGAACATCATGCTTTTTCAACAGATAGTACAATACACATTTTAAGTTAATAAACAATACTCTTTTCGGATACAGTTCTATTAAGGTCTCGTATAAATCTTCGAACTCGTTTATAAGTGTTTCTTCCATATGTCGTAAATTTAATGGTTTTTATCAGTAACGTGATAGTGTATTAAATAGACATCGTCATAATGTTTTGTGTATTTGTTTTTGTCTAGTACTTCTAGAACATCTTTTGTTGATATTAAATCTTTTGGTATATCTCTAAATTTATCATTTAAAACCTTAAACACATCTTTAGAAATAATTTTATCCATGATGGTACAGCTTGCAAACGAGATAACTGTAACTTAAATCTTTTTGTAGTATCATACCATAGGTTTTCTTGCACAACCAGCTTTCATTTCTTCATTAGTACTGTAGACCTAACCAATCTCTACAGAACAATCTTCACAATTGTATCTACTCATACCTTTTGTTAATGACTTACTACCACAATTACTGCATTCTAATGGTCTAGAATTATAATTTACAACAACTCCTTTAACGTAATTATTGGACGTAACTTTTCCAACTCTTCATCCGTATGTAAAAATTTAATTATTCTCCATTAATTAACATTCTCCATATTAACATTCTCCATAAATCAATAAGTGTATATACGTTGTTTCTATCTTTTAAGTCTATTTTACTAACATACTGATAAAAATTATAACTATCTATAGGATCTAGTTCATTTCCATGCTTCTCAAAATAATCTAAAAATCTATTGTGTATAGCTTCCATGTTTATCTTAAAACAAAACTTTTATGGATATAAACCATAAAAGCACTTAATCATTTTTAATCATATACATAACATCACTAAAAGAATACCCTTGATTTAGGAGATTTAAAACTTTAAAACAAAGATGACCACATATAACTGAATTAAAGTCTTGTATTCGTTCGTCATTGTAAAATAAGTTTTTAGTAGCAAGATATTTTATACTAGCTGCTTAGGAGGAACACCACCATAAGAATCGAACACGTACTTTACGTTGTTATCTCTCCAATAGCATATCTAATGAGTACCAATGTTTTCTGATTTATCGAAGTTAACTATACCACACTCATTTACATAGGGTTTTTGAGGAAGTTCGTCACTCATAAATACGCCTCTAAATCGTTTTATCTTTAATTTTTTAACCAACCTGTCTATATCGAAGTTGGTCAATGGTTTTAGTTTTTAGACTTCTTTGGTTTGCCTGCTCCTTATTTTTCTTCTATAGCCACATTGTGTCTTTTTTGTTCTTCAAGTTCTTGTTTATTCTTGTTAGCATCAAGTACAGTTTTAGTAATCGCTGCTGCACTACCTGTTAATGAACCAACTGCACCTAAAGCTGCTAGAATGGCCGGAATTGTAAAAATAAAACCACCCATATGTTCTTTCTTAATATTTTTCATATGTGCAATAGTTAGAGTTAAATCCATTCCTTTACCTTGTTTAATTTTCTTAGATTTACCGCTAAGTTGTTTCTTTGTTAATACATGATCAATATTTAAATTCTTTAGTTCACCGTAGGGAACACTAAACACATCTTCCTATTTATTTATGAGAAAATCTTAGTATGTAAAAGTACAGTTGTTGCAGCTCCACCAAAATCAATTAAGGAATCATTCTCATCTGTTATCCTTATCTCAAAATTATCAACCTTGTCTTTAGATATAGGGAAAAATAATGAATAAGTAGGCTCGTAAATAATACTATGCTTAAACTCAGCATCTGTTTTAAATTATGCTATAATTCCTGTTCCTCTATGTGTGTACTCCGTATCTTTAACAAACATACCATCTGCTATATTGCAGTGAACATTAATTGTATCGAATGGATGAAACTTTGACGCCTTATCTCCAACATGTTCTGAACCTTTAGCTAACTTCTTCTGACTAAAACCTAATACAGTGTTAATGGTATCTAAGGTTATATCACACAATCTGCTAAATATTTTAACTCTGTTTTTCTTTCTGTCTACGGCGAATTTAATATCTAAAGTAGCTTTAAAAGTATCATTGTATGGAAGAATTGATTTAATATATTCTTCTAATTCTTTTAAACTATATTGACCAGGTTGAACTATGAGTTGCTTCGAAAGTTGTTCATCGCTACAAATTGTTAGTTTATTATTTCTTTCTGTAATGTTCGGTGTTAGATATGTACTGTAAAACCCAACTAGTCCTATACTTAAATATTTGTTACTGTTATCTACTTCGTAATGGAGTTCTTCTTTAAAACAGTAGTATCACTCGTTAACTTAAATACCTTAGCCATTTATTATATAATAAATAAGCGAGTATGATTTACCTAAAGATATTCTAAGAGAGAAAGTAATCAAGTTAATAGAAGATATCATTCAAAAGTTAGAATAAAGCTTAAAGAAGAAAAAGAGAAAACTACGAAATGTTAGATATGCATACTACACTTTAATAACGTTATCGGTTATACCTTCTGCAACAACTGCGTTTATTAATATTTTGATACCCGTAACAATTTACTTAATATTAACAACGTCTCTTGCAACTGGAGGTGCTTTTATAAAAGGTTTGTCTTCTAAGTTAAACATAAACAATAGAAAAATGAATATAAAACCATTGTCACTTGTATTAATTCATTTAAAGAGCAGTTAGAGATGATAATAACATTAAATGGCGAAATGGATAACGAATATATAAAGATACGTTGCATAATATCAGAGAACAACTTAAGGATATAAGATCATAAAAGGTGATAGCACGTAGTGACTTGACGATTTTCTCTATAATAAATGAGTAAGAAAACTATTAATTGGGATGTAAAAGAGATGATAAAAGAAACAACAGTTAAGAAAAGAAATGGAGAGCTTATACCTGATGATATTCGATGTCTTATTGTGGGTCCGTCCGGTTGTGTTACAACTTTTTTGTTATTTAATTTCTTATTACAGCCAGGTTGGTTAAATTATAATTACTTCTACATATATTCTAAAAACATGAATCAGCCAAAGTATGAGCAGTTAAAAGAACGATTTGTAAAAGCAGAACTAAAGTTCAATAAGCAAATAGCAACGTTCTTTAGCAGTAATGACTGTATTGTACCTATTGATGAATGTGAAAAATACTCTATAGTTGTGTTTGATTATTAGATTTTGGAGAATCAAGATACTGTTAGAGATTACTTTACAAGAGGTAGACATAGACATTTAGATTGTTTCTATCTTGCACAGACATATTCAAAAATACCTAAACAGCTTATCAGAGATAACGTTAATTCCCTATGTATATTTAGACAAGATGATACTAATCTTAAACATGTGTATAATGAGTTTGTTGGAGGAGATATGCCTTATGATAAATTTAAAGAGATATGTTCAAAATGTTGGCAAGAAAATTATGTTTTTTTAGTAGTTGATATGACAAGGAAGGTAAACAGTGGTAAATATAGGAAAAAGATATAACACTTCTTAAATGTTTGATGTTTTTTACATTTATTGACGTTTGTTCGTTTTCTATATAATAAATGGATTAAAAAGAAATTAATAAGAATATCAAGTTAAAAGAGCTCTTGATAAAGGGCTTCAAATCTTGAAAAAAAGAAAAAAACAGGTATATACGATAAATTTAAGACGCAAGAACAGCCTGTAATTGATGCTATTCAAAACTTGGGAAGTGAAATCAAAGAAGTAGCAGAACAAAATAAAAATCTAATAATTGAACTTGTTCCAGCTGTACATAAGACGGCTTCAATAGATCCTAGTCTACTAGAAACACTTAAAAAGATAACTTATGATAGTTCTCCAAGTAGTAGTGATACACCTATAACGGGAGAAATAAAACAAATGACAAAACAAATTAAAGACAAAGTCGAAGGAGTAGAACCTTTAACAAGAGCACAATCATTTGGTAAGATTGCTACGAAATATTATAGTAAAAGAAATGATAGTGTATTTGGAATAAGAGCTGTTGAAGAAGATGGAAGAATAATAAATAAGATAGGAAATTCTGAAGTTAAAGTGAGTGGTGATGATTTGATAACTAATGGTAAAACTTATAAAGGAACAGAAGGTATATGGGAATTGTAAACGATGAATTATAATAAAACCATTGAAGATTATGATGATGACGTATTTGAACAGTACAAGAAAATAATAATAGAATCATATGCTGCCTTCCAAAAATATAGTCGAGATAAAAAAGTAGCATCGAATAGAGGTTCTAAGTACATTAATATTATCAATCCTATTTGGGATAATTATATTAAACCATCTTTACCTCCAACTCATAAAAAGAACACGACACCTAAAAGGACTGGTGAAGGAATTAAACAATATACCGAGATACCTAAAGAATATATATGGATGGATGATGTGAAAAAGCTTATAGATAGGCTATTAGTTATAGATGGAGAAGAAAAAGCAGGTAATAATAATTTTATAATGAGAAAGTAGGTATAATGAGTATGAATAATAATAAGCTTTCACAATTTGTTCCTAATGATCAAAAAAATATAGGTTATTTAATTAAGATTGTAATGTAATAATAATAATAATAATTATTATTATTATTATTTTTATTATTATTATTATTATTATTATTATTATTATTATTATTATTATTATTATTATTATTATGTTATTGTTCCCTTGCTTTGGTCATTATTTTTACTTCACGGCTTATAGTTTTGTTTTACAAATTTAATTTTTCACCTGTTATCAACTGGAGCATGCTGGAAGTTTGCTGGCTCGACATTTAAAAATTCTCAGATGCTTCAGTTGACGTAATTGCCTGGTGAGTTAACTTCATTTTTTATAGCTCATCAATTATCTATAGTTTTGTGACAGTATAATCGAGTCTTGCCAGTAATATACGTATTGCAGATAAGTTTAAATATATACATATATTTTTATGTGAATCTTACGAATATTAGTTCATACATTTTTCATACATAATAATTATAATTATTTGTCACTTTTTATCTTTTGGCTGACGCCTTTTTTGTAACAAAAAGAAGGACTATTGTGTCCTCGTGGTTAAGGTAATTTTGAACAAAACTAAAAATATATATCCACAACTTAGAGTTGACAAAACTAAATTGCGTTTAGTTTCTTGTTGAATATTTGTGATAATTAAAGATTATATGTACAATTGTTAATTTTTGACTTTTTTATATTTCTAAAATCAGCAGTATAACCTCAATAGTATATAGAATTCATGTATGTGTTTTGGCCATAAACCAAATTAGATTCTCGGGAAGTTAAACAACTCATCCAGATGTGTGGCTGTTTTGTCTCTCTGGCCTTACAGCCTGCTTTCCAATACATGTTTAGATTTATTAAATTTTGTCTTGGGTGGGTTGTGGGGGTGGAGAGAGGAAATGGTTACATATAATAGATTACGTCAACTGACTCTCGTATGTTTTTGTTTCTGGCCTTTAATCGAAGTAGCTCGGGGGCATACCGTCTTTGCTATTACTTGTATTTTTTGATAGTGAAAGAAACCCGTCTGTTTGAAATGGGATTATAAACAACAGGTGTAGATTGCTGGTGTGTAGCCTTGAACTTACGAATACAGGTACATGCTATTATTTAATAGGAAAAAACAAAAAGGGACAGTTATATTCTTACAAACTTCATTTATTTGTTTTGCCAACAAATATTTGTAATAATTCATAATGTCAGAATCTGAAGAAGATAAGGACTTGCACCTTACTCGTTCCGGAAAGGTATGTGGTTCAAAACCCGAGGCGAAGTCACAAGTTACTCAAACCGATTTTGTGTCAGGAGGTGATAGTGGGACTAGTAAACATATGATAGGCGGACAAACGCTACCTCATATGAATGAGAGTTCGGGTTCAATCCCTCATAGCAAATTAGAACAAAATGTACAATTGAAGCTTATTGATGTGCGATGGTACAGTGCCCGACCAATTATATACCTTTCTAGTCCAATTGAGTGAATTGGACGAGTTGGACATTTTTCCTTTCGAATGTTTAATGTTGGCAGTGAGATCCAGGTTGAGAAATCCTCTTAGTGACATTTTTACTGAAGCCTGTTCTTTAGCTAGCGCTTGGGACCCTGTATGTACTCACGTTGTTCGGCAGTTAATATCTGATGTGCTCAACATCACCTTATGGTTACTAACTTTTATTGTCCCCAAGCTCCATGTGAACGTATTAAGGATTATGTAAAAAAGGGTGTGTACTAGTGTAAAAATTTTAGATCTTACAGTGGGAGAAAAAAGTATATTGCGTGCAATTGCTTCCGGTGTTACTCCCAGTGTTAGGGAGAAATTATTCTATGTTGGAATACCTAAATCCATGAGAGACTTTGAACAATTATTGGAACAGCACATGAAGCATGAACTTTATTCTCTGCAATTCAATAATTCGTTTCAACCCACATCGTCCTCTACGAGAACTGCTACTGATAGTCCTTCCCCCTCGTTTCATAAATCTAGATCGGGGCGTTATTTTTCTCCAAAAGGTGGTAGAACTTTTCACAATAAAGATAGTGCTGGGCGCTTGCCTTGGTATTTCGTTAATTCTATGAACACAAAAGGACATTCCTATACTGCCGATGGCCAGGGACGTTTCAGTACCACTTCACAAGAGAATAATAGAGGTGTTTGTGTTTTGCTTAAGCTGGTTAATAGACAATATCAATCTTGTATAGACTCAGGAACTTCAATGAATTTAATAAACAATGAAGTGTTTCAGTTTTTGAAAACAAAAATGAACTTAAAAATTATTCCTAAAACATTTAAAGGAAAGGCAGTTAATAATACCGAACTTGTGTTAGACAAGTGTGTACGATTCAGTTTTAAAATACAAAACAAACTTATTAGTGTGCGCTCATTTGTCTATCTAGAACTTGAATTTCCAGTTTCATTGGTTTGGAATTTTTTGAATGATGCTCAGTCCTACATGGACTTTAAGAGTAAATCTTTAAAACTTCAACGTTATGAACTGTTTATTCCCCTACTTACGGAAATAACAACTCAACTCCCCCCACCCTCCCCTGGATCTTTTTCCAACATGGATACTGGTGCCTTTGATTCTACTTGCAGGAAGTCTGTCGAAAAAGGGCACGCAATACACGTTGTTTTTTGGGGATGCTGTCACCTCAGATACTTCCTGCGCTGTTCGAATGTTTAACAATGGAGAGGATCGTCGATCTAAGGCTACAACTGATTATTCTGTTGCTGGGGCACAGTGGAAGGATTTACATTCTCGGCTATCTGAGGGGAACCTGATTCCTGGCGTTTCTGGTGAGATGGATGTCCCGGTAAGATACAAGATACGCCACTGACATTCTAAAACAGCAGGTGAGGTCTTTATCTATTAATAATTATGAGAATCGAGAGTCCACACGTTCAGCGAGTGCTTATCATTTGCCAGCAAAAAATGAATGTTTATCAACAAAAAAAAAGAAAAATAACAGCTGTTTTCCTATATACCTGTTTGTGCTAGACATTCAACCAGTGGAATATGAAATGTACTGTTGTAGTGTTGATAATGTACCCAACTTGGCTCGTAGTGTTGATATGAATAGTATTATAAATGGTGTTGATAAAAAGTTGCTTGTTTCGAATCCTACATTAAGTTCGTTTGTTCAATATATGTGTGATGAATTTAAGGAAGTTCTTACAGACAAAATAGGTAAGGTTACCAATTTTGAATATCATTTAAAATTAAAGGATAACACTGTTGTTTGTGAAAAACAGTATCCGCTGTCGAAAGCTCACAGAAATGAGATGAGAAAATTTATAGAAGAATATAAGCGTAATGGTGTCATTCAAGAAGCGAATTCTGATTACCGATTTCCTTGTTTCATTGTTAAAAATTGCAAAGGTGAAGGTAGAGTAGTTTTAAATTACGCGAAATTAAATGAGCTCGGTGACAATATGATCTGTCCTAATGTAGAAGAGCGTATGGCTTCACTAGCTAACGCTAAGATAATATCACATATTGATGCCAAACGGAGTTTTCATCAAATTGTCCTTGCAGAAAGTAGTAGGGCCTACACGGCCTTTGCTTTTGAGGGAAAAACTTATGTGTGGAATAGAATCCCTATGGGAATAAAGATAGGAAGTCGAGCAATTACTCGTGTTTTGTATGATGTGCTGGGTGATCTAAAAGGAAAGGGTGTTGATTTCTATATTGACAATATTGTCCTAACTTCTTCGGATGTGGAATTGCACAAGAAGTTTTTGCTTGAGGTATTTTCTAGATTGCGTTCTAGAGGGATAATGGTCTCGCCTCAAAAGTGTAAGCTGTTTCAAACTTCTATTCAGTATTTGGGTTTTTTGTTTTCTGATGGTAATGTTTCATTACTCCCTGAGCGTATTGAGGCGATCCGTCGATTGCCACCCCCCGTTGTAGAAGACGGGTTCAGATATTATTGGGAGCTCTGGGGTATTATGCGAAACATTGTCCTAATTATGCGGAAATAATGTCTCCTATTACGGAGTGAAAATCTCCTAAGAAAATATTTGAGTGGGGGGCCTAGGCAGGTTGATGCCTTTAAAAGAATAAAGGAAGCCTTTGAAGAAAATATAATATTAAAGGTTCCTGATTTTAATAAGAGATTTTATCTTTAGGCAGATGCATCTCTAAAATGCCTTGCTGCGACAATCTCACAAAAGGCAATTGATGGTTCAATGCTTCCTGTTGCTTTCTACTCTAAACGTTTAAAGGAGGCTGACGCTAATCGTACAATCTTTGAACTGGAACTGCTTAGTATATTTAATGCGGTGATTAGGTTTCAGCACTTCTTGGTAAATGAATTTACTATCCTTACTGACAATATGAGTTTGGTACATATGTTACGCAATCCTAAGAAAGTATCTCGTTATGGTAACATAATTCAGAGACTTTTTGAGTTCAATTTTAAAATTGAACATATTACCTCGGGACAGAATTTAATACCAGATTTTCTCACCCGCATATATCACACCAATTTGTATGGTGTGTTAGATGAATCATTGGATGAAGATGTTTATGCTAAGAATTTTATTTGTAGTTTGCGAGATTTGCCTCTAGCCTATGGTGATATTAGGATTTATCAAAAAACTGAATCTGACACGAAAGACTTATATCAACAAGTGGCTAATAATGGAAATAAGTTGGGTGATTATAGAATAGAAAATGATATTCTTTACCAGCAAACTAAAGCTCGTAATGTTCAGTATAAAATATTGTTACCCTGAGAAATATGATCATGAGTTACCATCATGAATTTCAGCTAACGGGCAATCATATTGGTTATTTTAAAACTTTGAGTAAAATTCGTAGACTTTTTACTTGGCCGAATATGATGGTTGATATCAAGTCTTTTGTAACCACTTGCCATACTTGTCAAATTTGGAAACCTAGACTAGCCAAACCCCAAAGGGGAGTTAATATTTAAATATAATAAGATTCCTAATGGGCATCTATTTGCAGATTTGGCTGGTCCTCTCCCAACTAGTTCTGGCTATTCTTATGTGTTATTGGTACTTGATAACTGTACACGTTTTTTGCATTTAATTCCATTGCGGAAGGCCAATAGCACTACTATTGCACGCGAATTATATAATATTTTTTGTAAATTTGGTTTCGCGTTTTCTCTCACTACAGACAGGGCTTCTTATTTCACAAGTTATACCTTCAGGTGTTTCCTGCATGGCTTAGGTATTAAGCATATACGCAGTTCACCCTATTTTCCTGGGGGAAAAGCCGTGGAACGATACGTGCAGGTTTTGAAAACGGCTATCAGAAGTTATTTTCATGACAAGCAAGACAAGTGGTCGAGTTATTTGAAAGAATTACAATTTGGCATTAATGCTGCAGTTCATTCAGAACTTAAATATAGCCCGTTTCGTTTGTATATGGGAAGAGAACCCATTGATCCATTGATGGCTAGGTGGGATATTTCTGATAATGATATTGTAGCTCTAGAGGCCAAGGATATTTGGTCTAAGGTATTTCACAATATGGAAAAAGTATGGAATGAACGAAGACGTATTTATAATAAACGAGTAACTCCAGTAACATTCTCAGTAGGGGATAGAGTGCTGTATCGCTCTCATATTCTGTCGTCTAAGAAAGATGCGATTAATAAATCCTTGTCGCCCTTATGGGTTGGGCCGTGGTCATTGAGTCGTTTTTTAGTAAAAATACAGCTTTGTTATTCAATGAATCTCAAAATAGGGAGTTTCCTTATCATGTATCGTTATTAAAACGCTACTTACCTCGCATGTGTGTTAATGAGCCTTAAGATATAAGAAGGTCTGGCATGACTACTAGATATATAAAATTCACATATAAATATGTTTCTCTGGTTTTGTTGTGTTAATTGCACTTTATAAGGTGTTTTTGTGGCCACAAAAACGTCAAAATTACCTATATATAATACTTATTTCATTTTTATATATTTGGTAGTTGTTTCATTTACTATATATTATAAATATATGTATTTATGGTTTATATATATTTTAATGGTCTATTTTCTGAATAAGGTTGGTATCATTCTGGGCCTGAAAAAGTTCAGCCTGATCACCTGAACTTTTTCAGACGGAGGAGGGTGATATGTAATGTATTCAGAATCTAGTCATTTATAAAATATTATTATTATTATTATTATTATTATTATTATTATTATTATTATTATTATGTTATTGTTCCCTTGCTTTGGTCATTATTTTTACTTCACGGCATTGTACTTTTTTTTTACGAACTTAATTTTTCACTTGTTATCAACTGGAGCATGTTGGGAGTTTGCTGACTCGCCATGTAAAAATTCTCAGATGCTTCAGTTGACGTAATTGCCTCGTGAGTTAACTTCATTTTTATAGCTCATCAATTATCTATAGTTTTGTGACAGTATAATCGAGTGTTGTCAGTAATATAGGTATTGAAGATAAGTTTAAATAAATACATATATATTTATGTGAATCTTACGAATATTAGTTCATACATTTTTCATACATAATAATTATAATTATTTGTCATTTTTTATCTTTTGGCTGACGCCATTTTTGTAACAAAAAGAAGGACTATTGTGTCCTCGTGGTTAAGGTAATTTCGAACAAAACTAAAAATATATATCCACAACTTAGAGTTGACAAAACTAAATTGCGTTTAGTTTCTTGTTGAATATTTGTGATAATTAAAGATTATATGTACAATTGTTAATTTTTGACTTTTTTATATTTCTAAAATCAGCAGTATAACCTCAATAGTATATAGAATTCATGTATGTGTTTTGGCCATAAACCAAATTAGATTCTCGGGAAGTTAAACAAATCATCCAGATGTGTGGCTGTTTTGTCTCTCTGGCCTTACAGCCTGCTTTCCAATACATGTTTAGATTTATTCAATTTTGTCTTGGGTGGGTTGTGGGGGTGGAGAGAGGAAATGGTTACAAGTCTTAAATACGTTACCACCACGATTCTGGAATGATGAGAAGCTTGGAAAAGGATTAGTAAATGATTTGATTAACAAACTTCCATTTGAATTACATATTGCAGGATTTTCGTATTGTGGTCCGGGAACTAAGCTACAAGAAATATTAGAAAGAGGTGATAAAGGTATTAACCCATTACATAAGGCTTGTAAAGAACACGATATATACTACAGAGACAATAAAGATACAGAGTCAAGACATATTGCAGATAAGGAATTAGAAACTAAAGCATGGAAAAGAGCATTTAGTAGTGATGCATCAATTGGTGAACGATTAGCTGCTTTCGGGGTTGGTACTGCTATGAATGCTAAGGTTAAGTTAGGATGGGGATCATAAGTTTTTAAATGTTATTATGTATGATTCTTTTATGGGTATATCCCATAAAAGCGTTGTTTCAAGATTTTCTTTATAATAAATGGATAGTGTTGAGAGTTACGAGTTACAGAGTTTTAAACCTAACACAAGAAAATTGAATAATTTGAATGAAGCTAACAAAGATATTGAGTTTGATTTCGATGTGGGGGTTGGGTTCATACATCCACACAAAGCAGACTGTCATATGACATTTGGAGTTGTTGGTGCATCAGTTGGAAGAAAATTTGGTGCAAATGATACTATAAAACTTGTAGATAACTTCTTACCATTCTTCTTTTCTCCAACTGAGGTTAGAAAGCATGGCGTTGTTATAGATAAGAATGAACTACCTGGAATAACATCTACAGCTATTGGAACATTAAAGATTTCCAAACCATAAGTTGAATATCAAAAACAAGCAGGATTTGAAACAGATGATAAACTTGGTCTACGAAAGGACTTTAGCGTTTTGTATCCATTAAGATTAATTCCAGAATAATTTTAAGTGATTATAAAGAGGTTATGTGGAAAGGTGGATTGAGAATAACATTTACAAAAGCTAACAACAACAACGAAATCTTGTAGAAATGGACTGGATCAGGAGCAGGTGCAGAAGCTCCTCATGATGGAATAATAAGAATAAAACTATGGAGATAAGAATGTCTATTGTTGAATACGAATCTAATTACGAAAGCCAGTTAAAGTTGAATATTCTTAAAAACCCTAAAATCATGTTTTCATTCCATACTTATCAGTGTGTTCAGAAGGCTGTTGTAGGTTCTTTCTTGGAGTTCGATGTTACTACTGAATTTAATTCTAGACAATTTGATATGCCTGATTTCGTAGTTGTAATGTTCCAAACTGATAGAAGTGGTAAACAAACAGCAGATGCAAATAAGTTCGATCATTTTAAGGTAAAGAATATATATCTTAAGAATGGAAGAAATGAGGTATTTCCAAAAGAATCAAGAAACTTAGATATTGCTAACAAGGATTATTTTAAGATGTACGAAGATTATACTGCATATAAGAGAATAACATGTGGTAATACCGAAATGAACTATGATCCTTAAGAGATTATAAATAAAAGACCAATATATGTGATTAATTGTAGTAAGAGAAAGAATGTATCGCTAAATGAGAGAACAAACATAAAGATTGTAGTAGACTTTGCAGAAGCTATAGCTGCTAACACTATATGTTATGCGATCTTATTTGGACAAAAGATTTTTACATATGACCCTAAGAATGAGAAAGTAATAGAAGAGTTTTAGATAGTTATATGTATTTTTTGTAATGGTTATGGAGGTTCTCCATAAACGAAATTGACAAAAATGATTAAAAAGTGTTTTGTTAAAGATAAAAATTGAAGTGTGATCGTTGATTTTCTATTTAATAAATACGATGGCGAGTCATATTGATGTTTTAAAAGTACCTGGAAATCTTGAGCAAAAACAAGTTATTGGGTTAAGAGAATTAGAATTAGATACACAATATAAGATTGTGAAAAAGGAAAGGATTAAAACTAAATTTGGAATGAGCAATTTAGTTGAATACGAAGAGTTTAAGGTCTTTCTTCCACCTAGATTTACAAAACGCTTAACAGATAAAATGATTGATGAGATCGTTAAAGATGGAATAAAAATCAAATACACTGGTCTAAAAGATAATTATCCAACTGTTGAGTTCTGTATGTAAATTTCAAATGAGCAGCGGTTTTATGAAATTTTTCATAAAACAAACATTTTCTTTATAACAAATAAGAAGCTATGGCTAATTATTTGAATAAGAAAAATGACGTTAAAGCATTGAGATTCCTTCGCATAGATAAGTTAGAAAAAGGTAAACCGTACGAGATAACATTATGGAAATTGATTCAAAAACAACGTTATGGTCAAAGAGTTTTAGTACATTTAGATGAGAAATATAAGATGTTATTAGCACAAAGATATAATGATGATACTGAGCAAGTGTTGAAAGATATGAAAAAATATAAGCTGTTTGTTAATTATGAGAATTTGAAAGATTTAGATAATGGTTATAAAATACATCAGTTTTACTTTAGAAATGAATCCAAAAATAACAAAAATGATTAAAATATGTCTTCAGAAGTAAAAAATGAGTGGTTATTATGTATCCTCAAAAGAAGTTTATATTTACTAATAATTTCAATGTAATTTTGAAAAATGTGCAAACCGAAGTTCAAGTAGTTTTTTATATTAACGGCTGTCTAATCAGCTTGAATTATGATCAGTGGACAGAGTTTAAGAAGTCATTGTTTCCTATAGAGATCGAGGTTAGCAGAGGATTCCATTAACAGTATTCGAAGTTGTAATTTTAAGTATGTTCTAAGTGTGTTTTTATCGTTTCAAGATTAAAAACTAAGACCTTTGAATATACAGAACGCAACGTCATTTGAATTTTAAAGATACATGTATAAATAAGATATTTATTTGAGTTTTTTATAATTATATCCTTTGAGTTATGTAATCTGCAAGACATTCGATAGATAGCAAATTTATTTCTCTATTGATTGTTGTTTGAATTTTCAAAATCGGTTAATATTTGACGAACTTATAACAAATTCAAAATTTCGGGAATTTTTTACGGGTTTATTTTTGAGTTTCCCGGAAAATGTTAATCTTAAAAAAGTCTTAGAATTTTTTGTGGATTATGCTAATAATTTTTATTTTTCAAATATCTGAATTTTTATTTATTTGTTTGCAGTGTGCCAACTCATATTTTTTTCTGAAATTTACCAACTTTTCATTTGACGAGTTAGCTCATTACAGCTATGGGGTAGTAAACCTATCCTCTTAAAAATATTTTGGGTAAACACTGTAATATTTGGCAAGTGGGTTGGCAACGCTGACTTTTTTCTTTGTTGTCATGCAACTTAGGATTTAGTTCTAATATTCTTGTATCTCTGAGTGTTGATGGGAAGGAAGGAGAGACTAGCGCTTGCATGTGGTACGTTTTAGAACTAGATGCTAACTCTGTCGATAAGAATGCTAACGGCCAAGATTCCATAAAGATCGCAATAACACATTGTTCTCAGTACCTCCACGTACGCTCTGCTAATATAACAATCTATTGTTATGAAGTGATCACACTGTTGCCAGAATGGACGAAGTGGAAGCTTAATAGAATGGATAATAATAATAAATAATTAGAAATATGTTTATTAGAAGCAAACGACAATGTAACCACAAGTGTCCCTTACAAGAAAGAAAAAAAATTACATCGGGAGCATGCTAATAGAAAAACATAATTCAACTGATCTACAAAAATGAATAAAAAAATATTTAAAGAAAAAACATAAAACATGCAGTATCTATTACAAACTGGAAATACAAAAAAAAAACAATGGTGAAAAAAGAAGCGTGATTAACATGCATATATATAAAAAAGGTATAGCATATATGATTAACATACAAAGTAAATTCAAAATTGGATTATTATTAACCATGTAGTTCTAGCTGTTTACAAAATAATAAAAGAAAAAAATTTAAAATACACTTTGTAGCTGTTAATACAATATGAAAATAAATATTTCTAAATTAAACGCTTTGGTAAAATACAAAGATTAACAAGGCTAATAATAATAATGACGAAAAAAATAAGCATAAAAATCATATGACACAAATACAAAATCCATGATCAAGTTTCTTTATTATTATTATTTCATATAATTTACGTAGTAAAGAAGGGATTAAACATAGAAGAAAAGATGATAGGAAAACGAAAACGAGAAAACAATAAAAAAAACTTACAAAAATAAATAAAAGAATATTTCAAATGGCACCTACAACTTACTGAATGACATCCAGAAATATAAAAAATAAGAAACGTGTGTATCTGTTCATAATTGAAGAATTCTTACAATTTGGCTTTAAAAAAATACAATATATATAAAACAAATCCATACACTACTTAAAAGAATACAGAACCTAATTAAAATAATTAGTTACAAGCCTAAAGACGTTAAGACATTTCATACATTATTTAAAAAATTAAAAAATAATTCAGGCACATTACTGAATTTCTTATGAAAAAAGTCTAGAACTAGATAAAAGTTATTAGCTGTTTCTATACTTTTATATATAGAAGACCTAGTTAGATATTTACTAGTAAACGGAACAAATTTCCTAATATTTCTGTGAGGTATTTTTAAAGAAAAAAAGTTTTCCAGAACAAAATCCCCATGCAGAATTACATGAAAAAATTTCAAGTCAAAGAGCAGACGCCTGTCAGACAGAGGGGTAAGATTAAGATCCACCCTCATGTCTGACAAGCTCGCTCCTCCTTTTTCTTTAAACTTCCATTTTAACCAGGCTAGGAATGAATTTTGAACTGATTCAATTGAAGAATTAACATATTTTGCTTCACTATTCCAAATTACTATACAATATTCAAGATGAGACCTAACATTACACATATAGAGAATTTTGCAGGTGTTAATATTATTAAAATTTCGACATAACCATTTGAGCATTTTTAAATTCGTCCTAGCTTTGGAGGTAACAACCTGGAGATTTTTCTGTAAAGTAATTTTTCATCTATTTGGTCTAGGAATTAATTCGTGCGGGTGGACAAGAGATGGCGCAACGAACGGAGCGTCCCACAGTTCCGTGTATCCACACATGTGTTGCAAACCCCTGTCATCGCGTATCGTTCGTAGTATAGGGCAGTGGATTAAAGCGTCAACAACACCAGTTTGTAGTTAAGTGAACATGGCGCAATTTGTGCCTGATAAAGTGTTTTTGCAGGGTGTCCTGCTGCATTACTTTAACATGCAGAAAAGTACGACTGAAAGTCATCGTATTTTGGTGGAAGTGAATGGTGACCATGCTCTAGCTGAGCGAACGTGTCAGAACTGGTTTGCACGGTTTAGAAGTGGTGATTTCGGCTTGGCAGACCAAGAGCGAGCTGGACAGCCAAAAAAATTTCAAGACGAAGAATTGACAGCATTGCTCGAGCAGGATTCGTGTCGAACACAGGAACAACTTGCAGCAGCAATAGGCGTTGATCAAACAACAGTCTCCAAACGCTTGAAAGCCATGGGAATGATTCAAAAGATGTCACATTAGGTTCCACATGAATTGAAAGACAGAGACGTTGAAAGACGAAAAACCATTTGCGAATTGCTGCTTCAACGACAGAGCAGAAAGGGGTTTCTGCATCGAATTATTACGGGTGATGAGAAGTGGATCCATTACGAGAACCCTAAACGAAAAAAGGCCTGGGTGAAACCAGGTGAACCAGGTCCATCACAACCAAAACGAGATATTCCCTGTGCAAAGGTTATGCTGTGCATATGGTGGGATATGAAAGGTGTGGTGTACTATGAGCTGCTGCAACCGGGTGAAACTATGAATGGAGAACGTTATCGACGACAATGCGTTTGAAGCAAGCTCTGGCCAGAACACGACCAGAATGGGAGAACAGGCATCATAAACGTATTGTTCAACATGTTAACGCTCGCCCACATGTCGCAAAACCGGTCAAAACCTATTTAGAAAATGTCGGATGGGAAGTTTGACCCCACCCGCCGTATTCACCAGACGTTGCTCCTTCGGACTACTACTTGTTCGATTGCATGAACAACGATTTGATTGGACAGCGGTTTACTTCTTCAGAAGATATCGAAACATGGGTCTCTGACTGGATCGCTTCCAAGGATGAGGACTTCTTTCGCCACGGATCCGTACATTGCCTGACAGATGGGCGAAAGTGGTGGCTAGCGATGGACAATATTTTTCTTAAGGTATTTATGTATTTTGTGTTTGTACTACAGCTTCAATGTGTGCGTACTAACCGCACGAATTAATTCCTAGACCAAATAATATTACTCCTAAGTCTCTTACATGCTTAACGAATAGAATATGTTGATATATTATCCTGTATTTGTAGATGGAAGGGTTAATTTTCCTTGAAAATGTTATTCCTTGAGTTTTGTTAAAGTTCAGGGGTAGGAAATTCTCTTCGGACCATTTAACTATGATATCTATATTTTTTTGCAAAGTGTCTTGATCTCGTTTGGACTTAATTTGACTGGATGTTTTAATATCGTCAGCATATAACAGATATTTACAAGTTAAATCAACACAGATGTCATTAATATACAGCAAAAACAGTAGTGGACCAAGATTACAACCTTGGGGTACCCCAGAGGTATTACGATGAATAACAGAAGTTTTCCTTTGTATTTTACGACAAATTTCCTTCCATTTAAATATGAAGTCAACCAATCAATAACACATTTAGGCAGGTTATAACTTTTTAATTTGTTTATCAGTAAATGGTGTAGTAATTTATCAAATGCCTTAGCAAAGTCCAAGTAAATAGCGTCAACCTGACCACCCGCCCAAATAACTGGAAGGGTATAATGCATATGACTTGCTAAATTAGTTATTACACATTTACCAGCCATAAATCCATGTTGGTTTATATTGATTTCATTCTTTACTTTATTATAAAAATATTTATAAATTAGTTTCTCAAAAATGTTCGGAATTACCTTCATTACAGAGATTGGTCGAAAATCATTGATAGACTTTCTATTAGTTTTAGGTATGGGTGTTATAGAAACCAATTTCCACACATCAGGATAATTACACGTGGATAGACTCCAGTTAAACAAAGAAGACAATATTGTTGCGATTATTTCACCTATTCCTTTAATAATGAAAGCTGGAATTCCGTCTAACCCACTTGACGATTTAGTCTTTAAAGTTCTGATAGCTTCCAATACATGTTGAGGAGTAATTTCTGGGGGTTTAACTTGACCAAGTTTTTCAAATGAACATTGCTTTCTAATAACACTATCCGAGAAAGTCTGAAACACAGATGAAAAATAGTTGGCAAACTTTTCTGCCAACATAGTATCATCAGTCAACAAAACTTCATTGTCAATAATACCAGATATTACCTTATTTTTAGGGCCATTTAAGTATTTCCAAAATTTTTCACAAGCAAATTTAAGATCATTTTCAATTTTACTAAAATGAATTTGTCTGTCCACATATAATTGTTTTTTTTTTTGAAAGCTCTTCTACAATTAGAAAAGACAACATAATCATTTTCGCATTGAGAAGTTTTGTATTTTTATGAGCCTGATTTTTTATTTTCAATAAAGAGATCGATTTTTTTGAATAAAGGGAATTTAGATATTTTAGGCCTAGGTTTAGGAATATTACATTTAATCGCAGATTTAATAACTTCCTCTAGTTTGCAAGCTGCTAAATTGAGATCGTCACTCAACAATATATTGGACCAATCAGCATTAGCTATTTAAAGATACAGGGATAAGTAATCATCTTTAGAATATAAATTTTTTTCAGTGGATTAATATACTTTACAAACATTGGATAAAAATACTTTAGTTACAATTGAATAATGGTGTACATCATGAGCTACCATATATTCATCGTATCTTTCGGACATTATAGATGCGTTAGTTAAAACTAAATCTAGATCCGATACCACTGGTTTAATACTTAGATTCGTATTATCCAAAAAAGTTGACAATATCTGAAACTTGACTTTAGAGTAATAGTGTATTCCTGGTAAAGGCTCTTTATTTAACCAATCTATTTTGGATATATTAAAATCTCCAAAAATTGATACGTCATTTTTAAACAGGTCAAGTTTACTGGAAATACAAGTTAGATAGTTCTCAAAAACTTCAAGAGGAAATGTTGGATGAAAATATACAAAAGAAATTAGAAGATTTTTAGTTGATTTACACCTAAGTTCAATCCAAACACATTCATTTACACTTTCCAAATCATATCTTCGAAACACCTGAAAATTATTTCTGACAGCAATTAAAGAGCCACCTCTTCTTTCACCTCCTTCCACACCATAACACCTGTCCGCTCTGAAACAAGTATAAGTATCTGGAAAATAACCCCGATAATCATGAATTTCAGAAAACCAGGTTTCGGTTACAGTCACAATAGCATAGTCACAACTGGAAATTGAGGAGAACTCATTACTTTTAGTACGCAGTCCACGAATATTCTGGTACCAAATTTTAAGACTCTCCATGCTTAGCATGAGAGTCAGTATTCCTAGGAAGTTCATCCTGATTCCGTAATTTTCCAAAGAAAGGACCAATTAAAAGAACTCTAGGCCACACCTCAGGATCACTTATAATAGAAAAGTTTTGTTCATTTACCTCAACATGGAAGAAAGAGTAAGAACCATATTTTGTTTTCGATTTGGTACAAGTCACTTCAGTTACATTAAGTTGTTTTACAATACTCTCAACTTTTTCTACCTCGACTGAGGGATTGAACTTAGTTACAAATAATGTTTTTTTCTTAGATTAGTGACCAAATTAGAATTATTTGACCAACTACCTAGTTTTAGTTTCCTTTGTTCCTTTCTTAAATTTGATTTCTCTTGTTCAGTTTTAGTTGATTCACTTTGTATACGTTTCTTATTTCTTGAAATTACCTGAGTCCAAGTTCGAGGAGATTGAAGGAGACCTTCATCCCTGTTACCCTCACTACTTAGTGCTAATGGAGGGAATTGATTTTTATCATTTACGTCTAACACAGATTCTTCATTTGTTTTAGGCAAAAACTGTTTCACTTTCAACTAGTTTAGTAATTAGTACCTTCTTTAACTCAAAATTATCTTTTTTCAAATGATCAAGCTCCTTCTTTATTATGTCAAATTCATGTTGTAATTCTAGTCTTCTGTTTATACCTTGTTCAAACAACTTAGATATAGATTCAAGATCAGTAAGTGATATTTTACATTTAGAACACAGATTATTTTCTTTCGCTAGCACATTTTCAAAATCATCAGTAGATTTACTTGAAGTTGAACCTCCGACCACCCCAGGAGATCGATCTTGGCCAATTTTTAGTTTCAAAACACAAATATTACACTTGTAATCATTTACATGAACATTGTTTCCATCATTATATTGTTCAAAACAAGATAAATGACGTTTGCTCGAACAGAAAATACATCTCACTGTCTTCTGCCTTCCATACACAGCTAAATCACATAATGGACAGTTATCCGAAGAAGGTGCCTTCCAAAAAAAAAAATAAAAAAAACAAAGAACAGAATTTACACTCCCTGACCAGAGTGAAGACAAATTAATAGATTCAAAAAACAAACAAGACGCTTCTCGACCTGCCAGAGGATCTAAAAGAAATGAAGACTTCACGACCCTTCAATTGTTTGCAGGAGTTGGAAAGGAAATATGTAAAGTTCCCTCTTTAGCCACCTTTTTAGCCACCTACTGCAGCACGCAAACACTGTAGTACGACCGAACGACGTGACTACTGCGAATGGCTGACTAACTGCTCACGGTGTTACCAGCCCCAACCGGCCAAAAGCACATTGGCTCTCTAGGAGGAAGGGAAAGTCGCTCAAGATGATAATTGCCAGAAACAAAGGAAGTAAGAGAATCCTATGATAATAGAGCGACCATGGGACCAAAGGCCGAGAAGCGATAATAATAATAATAATAATAATAATAATAATAATAATAATAATAATAATAATAATAGTAACAACAATAATAGAAAAGAAGAGAAAGTATACTTACATTGAGTGTTGCGAAATACGCAAAGATTCCATAAAGATCGCAACAACACTTTGTTCTCAGTACTTCCACGTACGCTCTGGTAATATAACAATCTATTTTTATGAAGTGTTCACATCGTCGTCAGAATGCAGAAAGTGGAAACCTATTAGAATTGGATAATAATATTAATAATAATAGTAATAATATCATAATGATGATATTAATGTGAATGATAATAATGTTACTTTTATGGCCAATCAATTTTGTAGTGATCACATATTCTTTTCTACCAAACAGGTAACAGATGTTATTAAATCTTTTAATGTTAAAGCTTCTGTAGGTCTTGATCTAATCCCGATTTTTATAATTAAAGGTATATCCGAAATAATTGCACCAATTTTGACATCATTGTTTAATTGGAGTTTAGCATCTCATTTCTATCCTAGTGTATGAAAAACAGTTGTTGTAACTCCAATTCCGAAAACTGATGGTAGGTCTGTAACTGATTGTGGACCTATTTCTATTCTTGATGTAATACCAAAAATTTTTGATCAGTATTTTTACAATTATCTTTATAGTTCCGTTGAACATTCTATTATACCTGAACAGTTGAAGGATAAAGGTTTTTGAAGGATAAATCAACTGAGCTAAATTTGAATAAATTTCTGACCTTGGTTTCTCCTGTTGTATATAATCATGGTCAAGTTGATACTATTTATTTTGATTTTGATGAAGCCTTCGATAAATTATCCCATCATATGCTTCTTAATAAACTTCATTTCTTTGAAATTTCTAAATCCTTGATTCATTGGTTCGCTTCCTACTTGTTTGATCGTAAATTCGTAGTTACATATATGGCTTCTAAGTCATCTGTTTACAAGATGTCTTTGGGTGTTCCTCAAGGATCCAATTAGGTTCCATTATTAGTTTTAATATATGTGAATGATATTGGTAATTATTTGAAATGTCCTGTTTTACTATACGCTTATGATCTGAAGATATTTTCTGAAATAATTAGTAATCAGGATAACTTTAAATTGCAAGCCGACATTTCCTCAGTTTACCAATGGTCTGTTCAAAATTCACTTCCATTAAACATGAACAAAATAAAAAGTATAGCGTTCTCCAGGAAAACGAATATATCGTATTTATCTTACTCAATAAATCAGTATAGAATACAAGCTGTTGAAATTAACAAAGATTTAGGTGTTATGATTGATTCTAAATTACTTTTTGACCATCATGTTTCAACCATGGTTTCCAAGGCTAGAAGGAATCTGGGACTCATCAAATGGGCTGCTAGAGATTTTAAGGATATTACAACTTGCAAAATTTTATATTGTGCATATGTTCGTTCCCATTTGGAATTTCTTGCTTGATTATGAACCGGAATCTCATTAGCATTACTCAAGTTTTGGAGTCAGTCCAGATTTCCTTTCTGGCCGGGTTAAATTATAAATTTAAACTATACGATAGGGAGATTCTCGCTAGATTGGATTTACTTGCTCTTGAAGTTCGACGTAATTTAAGGCAAATTAAATTTATTCATGACATAATACATGCGAAACTGAACTTAATTGAATACTTGTTTATTAAAGTTTCCTTGTATAAATCTAGGCTATATCGTCCTATACTGTGTAATAGTAATTTAGTTGGTTTGCCATTATTTATTTGTGTTGACAACATAAACAAAAAAGTCACTCAAAATTGATTCGATTCGAATTTTTTAGTGCTAAGAAAACAGGTTTTGGATTGTTATATTTAATGAAATACATAATTTAACCTTTTTTTGTCTATATTGTCTATTGAATTTTCACGTCTTTCTTTATCCTTATGGTTTATAATTGTTCATGTGTTTTACTACTAATTTTTTTTTTAAATTTGTTTATTTTTATGATCTACATATGAAAATTCTTAGTGATATATCATACTTAATCGAATCTTTACTGAATTGAGGATATGTTTGTAATTTTATTTTGTAATTTAGTTTGAATTCAACTTGTGTTAATGTGTTCTCTTTTTCTCTACTTGATTGTCGTGATTTCATGTATTTTAATTTCTCTGTATTTATTTTTTCTTGTAATATTCTATTGTATATATTTGTATATATGACCATTATGGCTTAGGCTGTGGTCGCAATCATTCATAAAAAATAAATAAATAAATAAATAAAATTATAGTAACAATAATAATAGGAAAGAAGAGAAAATATACTTATCTTCGGTGTTGCGAAATACGCAAAGATTCCATAAAGATCGCAATACCACTTTGTTCCCAGTACTTCCACGTACGCTCTGCATATATAACAATCTTTTGTTATGAAGTGTTCACACCGTTGCAAGATTTCAGGAAGTAGAAGCCTATTATAATTAGATAATAATAATAATAATAATAATAATAATAATAATAATAATAATAATAATAATAATAATAATAGGAAAGAAGAAAAATATACTTATGTTGAGTGTTGCGAAATATGCAAAGATTCCATAAAGATCGCAATACCACTTTGTTCTCAGTACTTCCACGTACGCTCTACTAATATAATCTATTGTTATGAAGTGTTCACACCGCTGCCAGAATGCAGGATGTAGAAGCCTATTAGAATTGGATAATAATAATAATAATAATAATAATAATAATAATAATAATAATAATAATAATAATAATAATAATAATAGGAAAGAAGAAAAATATACTTATATTGAGTGTTGCGAAATATGCAAAGATTCCATAAAGATCGCAATTACCCTTTTTTCTCAGTACTTCCACGTACGCTCTGCATATATAACAATCTATTGTTATGAAGTGTTCACACCGTTGCCAGAATGCAGGATGTAGAAGCCTATTACAATTGGATAATAATAATAATAATAATAATAATAATAATAATAATAATAATAATAATAATAATAATAATAATAATAATAATAGTAATAATAGGTAAGAAGAGAAAATATAATTACCTTGAGTGTTGCTAAATACGCAAAGATTCCATAAAGATCGCAATAATACTTTGTTCTCAGTACTTCCACGTACGCTCTGCATATATAACAATCTATTGTTATGAAGTGTTCACACCGTTGCCAGAATGCAGGATGTAGAAGCCTATTAGAATTGGATAATAATAATAATAATAATAATAATAATAATAATAATAATAATATTGAAAAGCCACAAACGATATTAAATAGTGACTTTTGAAGGTGTATTATATACAGTTGTGAAGAAGGAAGTAATCAATCAAGTTTATCAGTTTAAGAATTCAGCTTCTTCTTACTTTCCTTTCTGTTGCATTTTAGCTTATCTTAATAATTTGCTCTGAGAATCTTGATTATTTAACATTACTATGCTATAAATAAAATAAACAAGAAAACTGGTTTATCGTACATATGTATACAAAGTCTTACGACGTCAACGATGTTAATTACTTGAAACAGAACAAAAATAATTTACTTTAATGAAGCTATCAAATCAAAAACCGCATGTAGCGCAAGTTGAGAAGACTCTATACTGCCCATTGTCACGTTTGTCTAGGGATGTTACTATATCCGGGCACCAGACAATATTAAAAAATACATATCTATGGATGGATGATTATAGACACTATTAAATATGTCGAATGCAAGCGCCATTGGATTGTTAAGCGTAAATTGAGATAAATTATAACATTTTCGTTCAGTAGAAACTTTATGGAAGGGGCCAGGTTTGCTTCTTGGAGGAGCCTGCCCTCCTGTGGTTCCGCCTGTGGTTAATTATGGAGTAAGTTATATCGCACTACCCATCTTATGCCTTTATTTTGGCGCGTAGTTCAAATAAGCCCTTCAAAAAATACATTGAATGAGAAAACGATTTTGTAAAGACTCAAGATACTGCCAAGACCAATGGTGTAACGTATGAAATATTTCTCGGGGGATAAACCTCAGAGGTTCAGATGAAAAGTGGTAGATAAATTTGTATTTCTTTAAACACGACAAGAGTAACAAGAATGAACACGCAGAAAGCATTTGTATTCCTTAGTTCCTCTTATATTACGCCGCAAGACACTTATATCCTCACTTTATGTGAAAAGCATTTACTAAATTTAATATTAGTTTATCTATCTATATAAAAATATATGTATCTTCCAGCAAATTTAGTACACATATAAATTACAAGCTCTAAAAGTGCCTATTTTGTAGGGAGGAACACGTAAATTAATCGATGTCGAATTTGCCTTTTACAGGAGTGGCTTTTTTAATTTTATTTTTGTGTAGGGCTCATTCGCTTACACATATACATTTGGTTGATTAATGACAGTAGGGAACTGGTTTTACAGTAATGGCTGATGTTATTCGTTAAATAATTATCTACTATTAACATTGACATATTTAGTGTTTCTTTAAGCGTTTATATATATATATATATTTTTTAAAAATGGGTAGGCCCGTGCCTGCCCGGGCTACTCGCTAAAACAGCCATTTGTATTTTGTCGAATTTGTACATAACGGGAGCGCTGGGATCAATAGTGACATTTCCAATGTCATTTAAATACAAAGTTACTCTCATGGGCATAGGGTCAAGAGGCAGAAGTGGAAATGGATGATATTTAACATTGAAAACTACCAATAATACCGCCAAATCATAGCTTAAAAGTTGCTAAAATAAATAGAGGTATCCCCAATGCCGTGATTCAGGTTGTGTCAGCATTGGAAATAAGAGTAAAGATAGAGTAAAGAATAAAAATGAACGAAACCGACATATATGACTGTCAAATTCATAGTTTTTGGGTTCACTGAGATGAATGAATGACACTCCCAATGCCATTTAATCTAAGTTCGACTGACATTGACATGGTAGTAAAAATACAAGTAAAATGACATTGGGCTGGAACTGCTATGTTTAAATAGCGGTGTGCTTCGTAGTCTCAGTGCAATTTCTGCCATGTTAAAATAAGGGTTGGAGTAGTTTTATGTATTCTCAGCTAAGTTCGGATAGGGGTTGGAAATAAGGGAACCCCTATGTTAAAATAAGGGTTGGAAAAGGAAACGAGTACACCACTGCTATGTGTAATTAGGGGTGGAACGCTCTACTATGTTACAATAGGGGTTAGAAAATAAGCAATAGGGGTTGAATATACCCCCGCTATGTTTCGTAGCCTTCTGCTATTCTATGTGTTTGTACTTTCTGCTATGTCAAAATAGGGGTTGGAACTGCTATTTTAAATAGTTGTGTGTTTACACTCCCTTTGCTATGTTACATAGGTATTCATTGTCTGCTATGTTTAGGGGTTGAAAAAAATGCTCATAAAAGAGAACGAGTACACCCTTAACACGAGCTTATAAAATGGAGGTCGTTTCTTCTAAGTTCGAATAGGGGTTGGAAACGATGCTATGTTAAAATAGGGGATGGAACGAGTACACTTCTGCTATGTTATGTCCAAGGGTGGAAAAAGGGAACGAGTACACCCCCTAAACTGGGCGGTTCAAGGGGTTCATGAAAACGAATACATCCCTGCTACGTTACGTCGTCTTATGTTATGTTCAAATAGATGTTGAAAAAATGCTCATAAAAGGAAACGAATACATCCCTGCTATGTTACGTAGTCTTATGCTCTGCTATGTGTTCTTATGCTCTGCTATGTGTCTCTGCTATGGTAAAATGTTAAAATAGGGGTTGAAAAAGTGATCATAAACGGGAACGAGTCCACCCCTAAAAAGTGCTCATAAAAGAGAAAGAGTACACCCCCTTAAAAGTGCTCATAAAAGGGAACAAATACACCCCTAAACTGGAGGTCGTAAAAGAGCGTGGGTGAACGGTTCAATGTGCTCAATTTCCCAGGGGCTCCTGAGATGGCCTAATATGGTCCAGATCGATCCATTTTCTACTACTAACTTAGCTACAAATTTCATTCTAGTTAAGAGTTTTTAAGCAAATTTTAGACATTTAGGACTTAATTATTTCGAGGTATATTATATGTTTTACAAAAACTTACATGTCTCTTCAACCTAATAGTAGGATTCTCTACATTTTCTAGCCAAACCGTGTTCTGACTTGTTTTGCTCAGTACCCAAGGAGGAGATATTTTGGAGTTAAAGTGTTTCTCTACAGACAATTCCATCATTCTTTTAATTAATACAAGATCTCCAATACGTATATAAAACTGGGATATATTTCTGTGAATAGATTTCCAAACTTCGTTTCCAAGCATTAGGAATGTTATTACTTATCGCAACAAACATTTGTTCCTTATTTTGATCACCATCAAGAATTTCGAGACCGAACAACCATTTTGTATCTAAAGCATGATAAAATTTTCTCCCCATATACATTTCACTATGCGAGAACCCAGTTGTTTCCTTCATGCTAATGTTGATAGTGAACGCGATTTTAGTTAACAATTGAGCCCATTTTCTCTGTAATTTATCAACATACGCACAAATCATGTTATAAGTGGATATAAGTGGATAATCTAACATCCTGAATACCATTAAAATATAAGAACTGAGTGAAGCAATCTGACACAATATATGAAGCGCCACCGTGTAACACAGAACCAGGAAACCCAAATCTCAGACATAAACCTAAACGTTTATTAAAAATTGTTTATAATTTAATTTTCTCAAGGGTTCCTAAAACGCAAATCTACTAAAAGAGTCGGATACAATCAAAATATATTTATAACACGAACTATTAGGCAGTCGGCCAGCTACGTCAATATGCCATACACAATTCGGATGCTTAAGTGTTCTTGTATAATAATTACCCATAAGTTTGGTCGTTTTATCCTTGCATTTCTGACATACACCACATTTTTTATGAAATCCTTAATATCTGAATACATTGATGGCCATGTAAAGCGTGAGGACTTTATTGCCTTTTTAATTCCCACGTGACCTCCCGGTACGAAAGAATTATGGGCGTACTCAAAAATTGAATTTGCTAATGAAGAAGGTACTACAGCTCTGAAACCTTGTCCAGATTTACCTTTCGTTTGCTTTTATAAGATATTATTTAGCAATTTGTAACCTCTTGTTTATTCTCGAGCAGAGAACATAGCAGCAGGTCTTAAATTAGCATGTTCATCATACTGACTTAAAATTCCAGAAAAATGACGTAAAATACAATCTGAATGGACAACAAAACCAGAATTCATATCAGGGACTTTCAAAATCATGTGCTCACAAAATTCATCTTTTAAATTTTCAAGTGCTTGTAGTGATCTTTAGTGAATTTAAATGTTCTCTTAGGAGAACGTAATTCCTGTAACGGAGCAATTAATTCTGAGTAATTTCTTACAAATTTTGAAAAAAGGCAAACATGAACAGGTTTTGTTAAAACCTTTACGATTTTTAGGTTTTGGTAATTCCTGAATTGCCTTAATTCTTCCAGGGTCTATACTAATAGTTCCCTTTTCAAATCGAAATCCTAAATACTTAATAGAAGTTTGAAAAAGAAAAGTTTTTTTTAGGTGAAACAGTTATACCCCATTTTCTCAAACGAGAAAAAACTTCCAATAGTAATTTCTTATGACTCTCGACATCATAGCTAAAAAGGAGAATATCATCTAGAATATCTCTAGATTTTTACGAATTAATCCACCTTACTTATCAAATTACTCAATACAAATGGCTATTTTAAAAACCCACAGAACAGACCTTAAATTGATAAATTTTATTTTTTTGTCACAAATGCTGTATATGGACGACTGTCTTTGGTCAAGGGTAATTGGAAAAAAGAGGATCTGAGATCAATTTTGCTAAATTAAGGATGATTAGAAATGCTAGAAATAACATTCTCCATGTTAGGAGACGGAAAGTTATTACAAATAACTCGATTAATTCTGAGTAATTTCGCCATACGCCACAACCAAACGTCTACTATTATCTGAGTTCTTAACAAGAAAACAAGGTAAAGTAAAAGGAGAAAATTCAACCCTTTCTACTATAACATCATCCTTCTCAAGTTGCTGAATAAATTGTTCGTTGCTTGAAGTTGCTGAACATGTTTAGACGTAGGAAGTTAGTAAGGTTGTTGCCTAATTATCAACAGTTGTGTGTTATCAGTTACATTTTTTTATATTCAAGATTTTTAACATGACCAATTTTCGGCTGATTACATTCTTATAATTTTCTAAAAGTTCATTAACATGTTTCTATAAGCTAGGATCCAACTGTAAAAGTTCAGGAGACACCGCATAATTATCTTGTATTTCTTCCTGGTTTATCCCTTCAGGATGAAGAACTGAGTGGTCATAATAAACCTCCAACTCCGGGTCTGGATCCTTCGGAACAACTTCCTTGGACGTAGGAGCAGCAGTTTCCAGAAAATCAGGCGGTTGCAAATAATTACCAGTATACGTACTAGGGGTAGACGATGCTTTCCGCGAACCTAGGTTGCGTGGTGGTTGCCTTCCACGAAACTCTGCGCTAGAAATAAACAGGGAAGAGCGGGAAGTTTTCGTAGTAAACTGGGAGGCATCCTGAATAGAAACCTTTAACCTCCTATTTTGTACTAGATATATGTTGTTAGATATGTCTATAGTAGCACAGTACTTAGTGTGAAAACAGTTCTCCAGTAAGATATCAAAATAATCAGAGTCAGTATCAGAGTCAATAACAAAAAAAGTTCCGAAAATTGCTGACGTCCCATTCAAAAATAAATACGCACTCTCTGGTTAACAGTAATTTTCGTGTTTCCAAGACCCGTGGTTTGTGCATTCACAATCTCCACTTTCAAACAACACATATTACGTAAATGTTGAAAATAACGATGATTAACACTGCGTTGGTCGCGCCCTCCACCTTTACGTGAGTGGTCGCGCGTTCTACTATTGTAGAACATCAGTATTTTTCTATAGCAATATGATTTTTAGCGATATTCGGTCTTGGGTATGTTAGTTATGGTATTATACACGTTTTAAAATATTTTAAAATTATTTTGTTTGATTAATACAAGAACATTGACAGGAATAAACATTTGATATATCGTATTTAATATATGACAATGTTGAACTGAAAATCGAACAAGTGTTTCGGTATAAGTGTTCATATAACAGCATAAATCTTTTTTATTATACATCGTACAGGTAGAATGATTTGATGTACTCTTTTTGAATGACTGCCTACTCCAAGCAATCGTCACACACGCTTTTCTGCTGGTCTGGGCACAAAAATCTCTGGCATTTTCCAAACGTTTTTACTTGTTGACTTGTTGCGAGAATGGCAACAAAAGACACATTTTCCAAACCCAGAATCTCTGTCTTATGGTAATGGAACACCTTCATTGAAGCCAATCCGGTCTTCCTCTACGTCGAAGCTCGTTTGGCAAGGATTCCATGGCTAAACGTTGGGTTATTGCTGGTTTTATAAACCTAGAACAAAACCTATATCATGGGGGAAAAGAGCATTTACACCAGCTACGCTTCTTCCTCAATTCATCATCAACTAGGCATGAAAAAAAGATGCCTTGCGGGCCAAGCCTATGAAAAGCTGGTACTATATTGAAATTGCGAGTTCGTGGGTTTCTTGGCACTATGTGATCTAAATACCAGCGTGAAGGTTCAACGTTCTTCTCTCTACCGATATAAAACGCACGAGTATCGAGAGAAGGTGGTGCAGCAAGATCCATGACTTCAATACTGGCTTGCACTGGTATGTTTCCTTCTTCTTCTTCTTCTTCCGGTATATTGCTCGTACATCTTCGGAATCACTGCACTCAACTTTTTCTTCATCAAAATCTTCATGTCTTCAATCCCAAATGCACTTTCACAGTCACTTTCTGCCTCTACTAACTAAAGACGCACTTGTTCTCTGTCATACACTGACATGTCATATATTACAAACACGTATTCCACAAAAATAACGTGAAAATGTAAAACGAAATAAATCACTAATACGAAACAAACTTGTACGCCAATAGTCGCGCGATCTACAATAGTAGAACACTTATGAAATCATAGAACAAATCTGAGCAGGTGCAAGAACAAGCGCTGAAAATTGACTCGGAGGTACAGAAGATTTTCGGAGAAAGGTACATAACCGCTTAAGCTCGAGCGTGTTGCCAATTGCTCAGGATTCTAAAAATAAAACACCTGTTCTACAATAGTAGAACGCGCGACCACTGCAGTGTTAATATAATTACTACTACTATCGCTATCTACTAAACAAGAAAAAGCTTTACCTTTAATATGAATCAATACAGAAATTAAATTCTTTAACAGTTTTCCATGAGATAACGACTTCCGTAGAATCTCAAATTTCCTTATCCTTTACATTTAACAGTGTTTGGGATTGAGCACCGTGTTCTGTATTGAAACAGTCAGAAATATTAAATTTTCACGTATTTCCAAATGAAGAAGACTTTATTTTTTGCCTTGATAGTTATCACTTATTTGCAATCTACTGTCTGTCTCCTTTATAACCCAAATATTTATCACAAAGTTGATTAACATAACATTTTTGTTTTGGTAATTGAAATACTTTACTTCGCATGCTACGAGCACTCAACATATGGGGAGGTTTCCGGGATGCTACAGGTTCTCGTTTGTCTCCGATGGTTCTTAACCTATAATAATCTACTTTATACCGAAATAAGGTATCATATCTAGCAGCTAAAGTCAATAAATTTTTAAAGATCGTAGGTAGTCCATGCCCTACTAAAAATTAATGTGTTTGAGGAGTAACCATATTCAACATAAGGCTACAAATAGTATTTTAATCATATCAAGGACGTTAATGATCAATAAAGTCATAAAGTGTCTCTTCTTCACTCATAGTAGTATAAAATAGTTTCATGTACTGAGTTCTAGGTATAGTTGAGATGAAGCGCAACATTATTCTTCTACAAACTGTATCCCATGTGACGGAACTTCCAACTAGAGATTGTACCATCTCCTGAATTTCCCTTTTCGTACTAGAAAACAAGCGATAAGCACCATATCCAAAGGGAATTCCCGTCATCTGAGAAAACACTCTAATTCTGTCAAAAATCTGAAGGTTAACTCCGTATTGAGACCATCTATCACGGGTAGATAATTAATTTCTTCCATTAGAACTTCATACATACCGTCGGAGGCATGCTTCGAAAAATTAAATCTGAAATTATGGGTCTGTGGAGGTACATTTAATGTCCTTCCACCGGCTCGTATATTTGTAAATCTCTTCCCCAAATTTGGAGAAGCACACTCATTTTTCGGCCTACTGCTAGCTTCATTGCCAAATAAATGATTCTCATAATGATATCCCAAAAATTAATTGCTACTCGAGCTAGATTTTTCATTATCATATTCAAAACCAGTCCCCCTTTCATTAAACTGAGCCACTGTACTAAATTTCACAAAACTATATAACGGGGGAAAAGGAATTGCACAAGTACATAAATACACAATTACTATTATGGGAAATTTTATATTAACCGTCATCTGTCATGAACTACAATCTATTTTCCTCCTACACCCTCAAGCCATTACCATAACTGACCATTTTTTTAACTAGCAACCTGCCATAAGTGTTGCAATAGGTACAACAACTTTTGAGGTATTCCTCCTAATTATTTCCTTATTGTAATATTGTAGTTCAGGCAGCAGTAAATAATGTGCTAGGTAACTTTATTAATTATATATTTGTTGCATAGTAAACACATCTATAACCTATGCCTCCAGAAATTCTCAGAACTAGCTGTTTTGCGTCCTGATGTATTTAGAGTTAAATATTAATCCGAAATTACTCTATACAAAACAACCAGCACGGAAAATTAATGGACACACTTCGGGTGAGCGCGCAAATTTGTTTGCTATATAGCAGGTTACCATTTATAGTTGCAATAAAAAAAATCCGATTTCCCAAAAAATATAAAAAACTTTATTATAACCAAAAACAAATGCATGAACACGTAACATTCAATAGTTTAAATACCATTCGACTTCACTTAAGTCAATCATTCAAATATCAATTGGAGATAAGAAGTAACTTTGACTTTTTTTCTCAAGTTTGTTTGACAGGTAATGAAAAGTATAAAATCACCAGACCAAGGAACAATAGAGTAATTCGTGCATATATTTCATTCAATAATAAAGCTACTTATGTTCTAGCTTGCCCGTTATCAGTTTTGCTGCCTTAAAGTTTTTGAAGTTAAAGAAAAAATATTTCCAATAAGTTATGAAACAGCAAACTCAGCTTTTAGTTAGGTGTGCAATCGAAAGACAAGAGTTTATCTAATCGTAATTCTTATTATTTTTCTTTCTTTGCAAAGACCAGGTAATATGAAAGAATAAACAGAATTATAGTTAAATTCAAGTGATACTTAAAACTACCATACAAACCCATATGAATCATTCATTTCCAATGATATTTTGCACTCTCTTATCTTTTCGACTCAAAAGTTGTTAATAGGAATACTAATTTAGTGGTTAGTTTTGCCAAAACTCTTCTTTAAACCATACATCAAGCCAATTCCAATCCATATTCACATATTAACACAATTCCATTTCACTTGTCCATACCCTTTCGTAGCAAATTTCGTACGAACTACACCCAAAGTAGTTACCTAGCACATTATGCCATACGCTTGCTACACACTCAAGAGGAGCGAAAAATCACAACTAGGGCCATGCAGCGGAAAGTACAAAAACGTCCAGCGATAGGTAACTCCAGGCCAACTGGTACTGGCGTTTAAAGCTACTTTTCTTATTGTCATTGACTATGGAGATTTTATTAACATAAATGTTTAACAAAAAATGTTATTATTCGACTGAATGCAACAATATAACTGCTGCTACCCTCCTACCCAGATTGTTTTAAATTTCCGCGACAATTTGATCAAGTAACACTAATTTATAAGATCCAAGTAGTTACACTGCCCGTTTTGCACTATGTCTTGGCCCTGGTGTTGAAAAAAGTACTTGTCTCTCTCCTTTTTGATTCACCTCTGCCCTCCTTCACATGTGAAATATTTTGTAAGAAAGATTGCAAATGACAAAGGTTAGTACTGATGTACATTGGATTGTTGCTCATGATGAGAATGGAGTAAAATTTTTGGGACCTATATTTCAGATTCGTTAATCATATTACATTAATGGATTGCACTTTACCTATTGCACAAAAATGACGACGTTTTTCTGGAAATTTTAGAGAATAAAACTTTTATTCTGATAATATATGAATTACACAGTTTTCACACTTAGAAATCAGTACACTCTAAGTCTTCTAGTGGTTGCCAGAATCCTCAGGAATATAATGGGTGTAAGAATGGTAATCGGGTATACGTATATATATATATATATATATATATATATATATATATATATATATATATATATATATATATATATATATATATACGTATATATATATATATACGTATATATATATATATATACGTATATATATTAGGGTGCCCATATTTTGGATAATGTCGAAACGCACACCCCCAAATGTAATCTATGGCACAGTAAACACGCATTATTGAAATGACAGCTCACTACGAGAAAGTTAAAAAGTGCCAACTTGACGGAAAGTCATGGCATTTACGTTTCCACGTTATAATTTAATTTAGAATTTCCGACCGTCATAACAGAGTTTCTAAAAGAGGCAGAGAAGCGAAATTCTGCACGAAGAAAATACAGAAAGGAATACATCTGCTCCCACATTGACGAACATCAACGGATGAACAGTGAAGCCAACTCAAGGGGAAGTAATGTTTTTGTAAATGAAATGACCTAAATTGGATATCGTTGTTGAAAGGAGCAATGACAATAAGGACAGAAGAGAAGGTAAATGTAGCTCAGTGTTGCAAACATTTCACACAAGGGGAAGTGATGTACTAAGCTTTTGTACACCTTAAATTAAGTTGTAACAAGAACTGTTTATATTTACTCTAAGTCTAGAAGGGAAAACGGAACATTGTTACCATTAACAGTAGAGAAAAGTTGGGTTTAGAAAATATACTATAACTCGGAAAATGTCACTAGTCCTGTATGGTTTAAGACGTATAATACAAGGCGACCGAGCACGAGGAGTATTACCGTTGTTATGTGAGGTCGATAAGTAACGTACTGACCGAGATATTCGTTATTCCGCTAAAGACGAGAAGTAAGGCTTGTAGAAGTTAGGAACGCCGCACAGTAGGTCGGAATCCTAACAATCCGGTTAAAATATGAAAACAGCATGCAGTTTGATGGGTTTATGTGCACCTGGGTTTTATGAGATCACTTGTCACGATAATCATGTAAAGAGTAGCGATAACGATAATGACAATAATGTAGAATAGCTATGCAGGATTGCCATCTCTTATGAGTCTTAGCTTTAAAAAGATTTTAAATATAACGGTTACAACGTGACTTACGGATCTCACATAACCACGGCACTATTCTCCATGTTATACGCCTTCGCATTATAAGTGTTATATTAAACAGCGCCTTTTCTGAGTTGTTATACCGTTTGCAAACTCAACTTTTCTATTTGTATTAACACTGGTCAGCAAATTCTTATAGACCTAGAGTCAGTAAAAGTTCTTGTTACTATTTAACATACACAAAGCGTTAGTAAATCATTCCCTGTGTGCAGCAAAATTGTTTGCATTAACACATGTTTCATGTTATTTCTCAAAAAGTTGCATCATTGGTTTGCGTTTGTCATCTCTTTTCTCTTTATTTTCATTCTTTCCTCCAATAATAAAATTCAATTTAGGTCATATGATTTACATAAATAAAACTTTATCTTGGGTTGGCAACACTGATCATCACGTGATGCTCGTCAACATGCAGGAAGATGTCGTCCTTTTTCTATTTGCTTCGTGCAAAATTTCGTTTCTCTGTCCCTTTCAGTTTCTCGGTTATCACGGTTCGAAATTCTAAATTATATTATAATGTGGAAACGTAAATCTCAAGATTTTGTCGTCAAGTCTGCACGGGTTAACGTGATCGTAGAGAGATCTTTTTCCACTAATGCGTGTTTATAGTCACATACAATACATGTGGGGGGGGGTGCGTATCGCAACACGAAATTACAATAAATAAGGAATATATATATATACGGGAGTTAGAATAACTATTACAGAACTTCGAAGTGTGGCATTCAAGGGAAATGAGAAATATAGATTAGACATAGAGTGTAACAAACGAATATGCTCTAAAATAGATAAGAGAGAAGACGATTTTAGCGTAGTAGGATTGTGCACATCTGCGAAAAATATCTTCATACTGACAAGGAAAGTAAGATGTCAGGGAAGCTAGGAATATGAAGAAGATGAACAAAATTGGACGGTGATTTGGGAAACAAAAAATATTGGAAGTTTAAGGAGGAAACTGAAAACCAAGGGTATAATAGAAACTCTTCCAGATCCAAACTTGTACTAAAGTAAAATAAAACTCATTAATTCAAGGATTTGCAGAAAGATAGAATGCCTAATAATAATAATAATAATAATGATAATAATAATAATAATAATAATAATAATAATAGTAATATAATAAATATAAAATAATATAATTTACAAGATGCAAATAACTTTGGTATTTGTTTATAAGGTCCTATTTATTTTATTTCTTAAGTATTAATTTGTTAATTGTAAATAATTCGGAATTGTAAAATTTTTGTATCTATGCCCTGTGAGCATGAAGGATGTTTGTCAGTAAATTATTATTTTGTATCTTATTCTACATAAATACTTTTACGAAAAAAACATCTCGGTAATAATTATTGAACATGTTTAATGTTTAGAAAATTGACATAAGCATATTATTAACAATAAACTAGTCACTAATAAATCGATTTTTTTCCTATGTTTTCTAGATATGTGCGAAGGTAAGTTTCAATATTAATTTCCTCAGTAACTTGAAAAAGTAACTATAAAATAGTGCAAGTTTTTTAAAACTTTGGGTGCCCTATTTCACTATTTTTAACGTTTTACTTTTATCATAGACGAGAACAAATATAAGACTCTTTTGTATGATTGGCAAAAGAGACTGAACTAAATTTAATGACAAAATAGGAGTAATGAAGAAATTAAGATATTTTACTGTAACTTTCCGTGGTTGTTTTTCATTATTCATACATATAATACTTCTAGAAAATAGCCTAAGGTTTTAGGTCAACCAACATAATATTTCAATTTCTCGCCGTTTACGCACAAACCCAAAAGATGATGAAATTATATTAATCTTTGTTTAGTAACGATATTAAGATTAATGTCTAGTTGAATAATTGAATATTTGCCTATATTAAAGAGAAAGCAATACCTCTCATTAACCCTGCTACTACCGGATTTTCTTCATTACGCTGAATACCGTTGGGATCACTGGTGACATAATTTCATTTATTGAAGAAACACAACCTTCTCTGTTTAAAAACCATTTAATGGTGCCCACTTTTACATTTTATCGTGTTTGTTTATACATTGTTATTAACTTAGCTTTTCTGGTCACGAAATGTGCTTAATGTGTTGATAAATTGATAACATAGTGCAATTATATAAATTAGGTACAGGTATGCACATAGGGAAGCTTAATAATTTGGATGATCGTTTGTAGTATAGCTGAATTTTCCAGTCTAATTGCCTATTTTAGACTGTTTACCTGCGAAGTAAAGTTTTATTTTTTATTTATTTATTTATTTTTTTGGTTCAGGAAGTTTTGATCTCCAAGAAACAAACTACTCACAAAAGAACTTGTACAAAATTATACTGTCGTTTTAGTCGTTGTCACATTTTACACAAAGAATAGCTCAGTGTTGCTTATACACGTATGTTTCGCATCTTTGCATATGTTTTGCATAACATATTGCAGATAGAAATGACAACGACCACGTTTTCGATATTTATTGGCTTCTGAAAATATACACTGGAACTCTGAACACCGAAGTCGGTTTTGTGTAGTTAGACGTAGCTAGTTCAAGAAGAAATATTCTCCATCTGTAATTACTTCTGCTGTTCCATTCAGGATTGAGTGCAAAACCAAATGATGAAAACGTTGAGAGCACTGAAACTAATGACGGAGAAGTTAGCGTCCTCAAAATGACACTAATAATTCATCAATAGTAATATATGCGACCTGTAACGTTCTTCTATATGCACCAAAGCGTCTCTAATTAAAAATAATTTGTCCGAACTATGATTTTTGCCTCGTTGTTGAGTGTCATTGAACCGGAAGCATCGAGATATCTGTGTATGTATTTCTCCACATTGATTTGTTGGAATTAGGCCTGTCATCTTTATTCCACAAATGTGTAATACATTCATTGTTTGCTTTTTATACTTCCGCCAGTATAAGAAGAAATATGAAAAACTGAAGTTCACCTTTATCAACATACGCACATTTATATCCATATGTAATAGAACATTCCTTGTTTGTTCATTTCAAAATAGTTTTAAGAATATTGGGTTTCATAAAGTTCTCGAAAGGAGATTCAACCATATCCACATTCCTGATATTATTACGTGTAAGCCCTGTTTCCAGTCTTGATAATATTACGAAACGGAGACTTAGAGACGGAAACTGAGTCCTGACAAGTCCTTAGTGGATTACTATTGTAGATTTATTGTTCATTCTTAGACTTGAAAAGAAAATGCGGATTCATAAGATAAAAGAAAGGGAAAATCAACATTGCTATAACATAACATAAGAAATCAGAATCAAAATCAGAACTAGGACAGGAATATGTTTATCATCGTAGTTGATCGTGCTCATTTGGAACAATTTTACTGGATATGGGTGAATAATCAAAAACACAATATTGAATAATGTGCCGCGGTGGATCATTGGTAGCACCTTCATCTCTGGTGCCTGAGATTTCTGGTTCAATCCCAGCTCGCGCTAAGTTTAACTTGTGGTGAATAAACACACTGTGAATTGGTTTTCTTGGGGTTCACCCGTTTTTTCCCACTTTCTTCTATAAGCCATTTCATTTATTCTCATTATCATCGTCACCCTTAGCCTAAGTGGAATAACCGTGGACTCTTTTCCAATTCGTTTACCTACAATATTTAATAAGGGTGGGAAAAAGGAAATAGCGAAAATTGGAATCATATTATCAAATGATAGAAAGTAGTAGAAAATGGATCGATCTGGGCCATATGAGAACAACCTAGGACAACTCACGAGCCCCTGAGAAATTGAGCACCATACACCGTGAGCCCACGGTCTTTTACGACCTCCATTTTAGGGGTAAATTTATTCCCTTTTATGAGCACTTTTTAGGGGGTGTACTGGTTCCCTTTTATGAGCACTTTTTAGGGGGTGAACTCGTTACCTTTTATGAACATATTTTCCAACCCCTATTAACACATAGCATAACAAGGGTATACTCTTTCTCTTTTATGAGCATTTCTTCAACATAGCAGACAATGAATATAGCAAAGGGGTACAAACACACAACTATTTAGGGGTGTATTCATTCTCTTTTATGAGCATATTTTTAAGGGTGAACTCGTTCCCTTTTACGAACACTTAAGATTACGAAACATGGCAAGGGTGTATTCGTTTTTTATCATAGCAGAGAATACATGGAGACTATGAACACACAGCAGAACAGATATACATAGCACAGGTAATAAAAGAGCATGGCTTATTTTCCAACCCTTATTTTAACAGCAGAAATTACACTGAGACTATGAACACATAGCAGAGCATAAGAGTACGTAACACACAACAACCTCCATTTTAGGGGTGTACTCGTTCTCTTTTATGAGCACATTTTCCAACCCCTACGAACACATAGCAGAGGTGTATTTATTTTCAACCCCTTAGCATCAGACTACATAACATAACAGAACTAGTAAAAGAGTATGGTATATTTTCCAACCCCTATTTTAACATAGCGCATCAGACAGAGACTACGAAACATAACAGGGGTGAACTCGTTCCCTTTTCCAACCCCTATTTGAACATAGTAGAAATTACATAAGACTACGGGGGGTGTATTCCACCCCTATTTTAACATAATGAACATAGCAGAGAATAGAAGTGTACTCGTTTCCAACCCCTATTTTAACATAATGAACATAGCAGAGAATAGGGTTGGTGAACACACAGCAAGGGTGTATTCGTTTTCAATCCTTATTTTAACATAGCAGAACTAGTAAAAAGTATGACTTATTTTCCAACCCTTAATTGATAATAGCAAAGAATACATAAGACTACGGGGGTGTATTCCACCCCTATTTGAACGGCAGAGAATAGGGGTGTATTCGTTTTGGATTCCACCCTTAATTGAACATAGCAGAGAGTACGTTCCCTTTTAAGGGTGTGCTCGTTCTAATGTAACATAGCAGTTGGCCTATTTTTCAACCCCTATTTGAGCATAGTCCATTTTTAAGGGGTAAACTCGTTCTAACCCTCTATAGTAAATATAATCACTTAAGGAGTGAACTTGTTCTAACCTATATTTGAACATAACAAAGATTATTTAAAGATTGCAGAGGAATGCGCATTTCCTGTTTTGTTATCAGTTACATAATAACTTCCGCCATATGTGGATAATTCTCATTACGTCATTCATCCGGATTTTAAAAACATTGAGCTAGTTTTCTCTTTAACAGACAATAACTTGTCATTCAACGATAGGATTGAAAAAAAGGAATTCCTGAACGTAATGCAATCAATTACAAAGGTATAAATTGTCATTCAACGATAGGATTAAAAAAAGAGGGGAATCCCCGACCGTGACTCATCTCTACTGCGCAATATGACGTAATGAGATCACACAGGTATAAAAGACTGACGGAGATGTTTTTTGTAATCACTTCCTGTTTGGTGTTTGAAGTGTAAAGTTCAGATATTATATTATTAGTGTGGTTTTGTTATTAGTCTGGTTTATTATTAGTGTGGTTTTGTTTTCTTTTGCAGGTAAGACGTTTTATAATAATAATATTATATTATAAAAACTCACTTCAGAATTATTATAGTAACTTTGAGTTATTTTTAAAAAAATGGCAACAAAAAAGGTTAAATCAAATACTATCAATTCACCAACTGATACTCTATTTAATAATAATTTGAAAAAATCATTTTAAATGTGATACTGTTTTAAATGAGAATAGTGGATGTTTTTTAAATAATAAAAGAAAAGACTGTTTAGATATATTAAAACAAGAACAAACTAATACATCGTTTAAAGTAAATTTTTCTTTGGCTACAACTTTTGTAAAACCAGTAGATTTAGAAACATGTAGATTCTTTGTAAAAAGTGGTAACGAAATTATTTTACCGAGTACAGATGTGAATTCTATAATTGAAAAACTATTTAATAAAATTTAGTTGAACAAGAAAATAGAGCAATTAAGAAATCAGGGTGGTCTTTATGTTCTGAACCAAACCATCACTTGGAAATTAAAATCAGTAAATATGATCCTCTGTCAGCTTCATCTTTTATAAAATTACCTCAATGGATTTTATCCAAAAAATGTGTTATATGTATTCAAAATAACGATAATAGATGTTTTATGTATATTATTTTAGCTGCGTTGCATCCAGTAAAAGAACAATCAAATCGTGTAAATAATTACATACAATATATTAATACTTTATTACCATTATTTGAAAAAACTAATATAAAATTCCCAGTGGAAGTAGAACACATACCCAAATTTGAACATATGTATAATTCCGTATTTACTAAGGAACAAATTTCTATTAATATATATGGCATTGATTATGATAATGAAACATTTTTTCCGTTACGTATAAGCGAAAACACATGTGTAGATAAACGTATAGATTTACTGTATTGTGAAGAAAATTGCAACAGTCGTTATTGTCTTATAAAAAATCTCAATGCGTTATTGAAGAGTCATAAAGAGAAAACTTATGTAAAATTGCCTCAATGGATTTTATCCAAAAAGAAATGTGTTATAAATATTAAAAATAACGATAATAGATGTTTTATGTATAGTATTGTAGCTGCGTTGCATCCAGTAAAAGATAATCCACATCGTGTGAATAATTACATACAATATATTAATACTTTATTACCATTATTTGAAAAAACGAATATAAAATTTCCCGTCGAAATAGAACACATAAGCAAATTTGAACATATGTATAATTCCGTATTTACTAAGGAACAAATTTCTATTAATATATATGGCATTAATTATGATAATGAAACAATTTTTCCGTTACGCATAAGCGAAAATACAGGCGTATTTAAACATATAGATTTATTATATTTAAACTCTCATTATTATTTAATTACAAATTTAAATGGTTTAGTGAGACATCAGTTAGGTACCCACCAAACATTTATTTGTAGACGATGTTTAGTATCTTTTTATAACAAATGATGAACGTGACAAATTATGTAAAGAACACACTCCAACCAAAATTAACATGCCGAAACAAGGAGAAGTTTTAAAATTTCGAAATTTGAAATTGTTATTACTGAATGATGTGATAATAGTTGCAGATTTTGAAAGTTTATTAAAACCTATAAATAAACAAAGTGGATCTCATACAATACAAATTCAGCAACTTATACCATACAGTTTTGGTTATATTGTATGTTGGAGTAACAACTATATGAAATCAGATTTAGTTATTTATCGGGGAGAAAATGTATCGATGAAGTTTATGTCTGCTATGGAGAATGAATTAAGAAAAATCATAAACATATTAGATCAACAAAAACCATTAATACCATTAAATAGTTCTCAGTTACAGGAGTTTAATCTATTCACTGAATGCTTTGTTTGCTATATTAAATATACGAGTAACAATAGAAAAGTTAAACATCATAACCATTTAACTGGTCAGTATATTGCCACGGTGTGCAACAATTGCAATTTACAAATTAAACGTCAAAGTAATTTTATCCCTGTCTTCTTCCATAATTTGTCTGGGTATGATGCACATTTATTTGTGAAAGAATTAGGCTGCACCCTTGGCAATATTTCGGTAATTGCTGAAAGCACTGAGAAATACATCACATTCTCTAAACAGTTTAATTTTAATGGTAGACCTATCGAGTTACGTTTTGTAGACGTATTTAAATTCCTGCCGTACAGTCTCAAAAATTTGGTGTCAAAATTAAAACCTGAGCAATTCGTCCATACAAAGCAATATTTTTTCTGATGATAAGTTCCCTTTAATTCTTCGTAAAAGAATTTATTATTACGATTACATAACAAATTTAGATACATTTAATGAAATTGAATTTCCTGAAAGAGAGGCATTTAATAGCAAATTGAATGGAACACAAATTTGCGAGACTGATTATCAATATGCAAAACTGATTTGGCGTGTGTTTAAATGTGAAAATTTAGGGGACTACCACGATCTATATTTAAAATGTGATGTACTTCTCACAGCAGATGTGTTGGAGAATTTTAGAAAGACATGTTTAAATGCTTTTTGCATTGATTCGATTAATTGTTTTACTGCACCTGGGTTGGCATGGCAAGCCATGTTATATAGAACAAAAATTGAACTTCAACTTTTATCAGATATCAATATGTATATGTTTGTAGAAAAATCGATTCGCGGTGGTATTACTCAAGCTGTGTTAAGGTATGTCAAAGCTAATAGTCCCTACGTACATGATTTTGATGCGGAAAAAGAAAAATCTCATTTACTCTATATTGACATGAACAATCTGTACGGACTATCAATGATCGACTATTTACCATATAGTGGTTTTCGGTGGGAGGATAAAATTGACAATTGGCAAGAGAAAAATAAAACTATCAATTGGCCCACGGATAGTGAATGAGTTTTTTTTCTAGAAGTGGACTTAGAGTATCCAAATTATTTACACGAATATCATTCTGATTTTCCGTGTGCTCCCACTAATGAAGTTCCACCGAATGGTAAATACTCAAAATTACTATTGACACTTAAATCGAAATCGAATTATATCTTGCATTATAGAGTATTACAATTTTATGTAAAACAAGGTTTAATATTGGTAGAAGTACATATAATATTATCGTTTCGTCAATCTAAATGGCTTGCATCTTATATACAAGAAAATACTCAACGCCGTGCAAATGCTACAATTGAATTTGAAAAAGATTTCTATAAGTTATTAAATAATTCTGTATACGGAAAGACAATGGAGAATGTACGAAAACGCATTGGTATAAAATTAATTAACAATGAAAAAAGTGTAAAAAATTAGTAGAGCAAAATCAGTTTCAAAATTGGGTAAAATTAGGAGATAATCTTGCATTATTCCATATGTTAAAAAAAATCTGTAACTTTAAATAAACCGATCTATGTAGGAGCTACAGTTTTAGAATTATCAAAATTAGCAATGTATGATTCCATTATAATATAATGAAACCTCGATATGGAGATAAGATTAGCATTACTTATATGGATACTGACTCTTTCATTTACTATATTAAAACCAACAATATTTATAAAGATAAAAAGACATGATTGAGTATTTTGATACCTCAAATTTTTCTCAACCTAATCGGTATGATATTCCATGGAAAAATAAAAAACTTTAGGTAAAATGAAAGACGAATTAGGTGGACTTCCAATTATTGAATATGTTGGTTTACGAGCAAAAACTTATGCAATTCGAACTAAATCTGATAAAGAAATAAAAAAAATTAAGGGTATAAGAAAAAATGTAAGTAGTATGATTTATATCGAAGATTTTAAGGATTGCTTAAACAATAATCGAACTATTACAAAGAAACAAAAACAGTTGCAATCAAAAGAACATGAAATATTTACAGTATCTGTTAATAAAATTGCTTTAGATCCTCATGATGACAAGCGATGTATTCTTAATTGTAACTTCCATACATATCCATGGGGACATTATCAGTTACCATTGAAATATTGTAATAAGTGTAAAATGAAAAATAATTCTTTCTTTAAAGAAAGTTTTTCAATCGAAAACAGCATAATGATAATCAATGTAAAATATGTAAATAATATTTTAGGAGAAATATATAGAAATGATGTCACAATCAGTTCGAGAACAAATAGTTGCAGAATTACATAAAAGTGCAAGACGAAACTATCCTCGAATACCCGTTATAACGAAAGGGATTCATGATTTATGGCAAGCTGATTTAGTTGTAATGAATAGTGGAAAATTCAAAGGTCTAGCAAAAATTAATCGAAATTACAAATATTTATTAACTGTCATAGATACATTCTCTAAATATGCCTGGGCTATTCCTGTGAAAAATAAAACTGGAAAAGAAATTACACAAGCATTTATAACAATACTGAGAAAAGCAAACAAAATCCCTAAATTTTTACACACTGACAGGGGTCGAGAATTTTATAATTCAGTTTCAGAAGGCGATGAACCAAAATAACATTAAACATTATTCCACGTACAGTGATGTGAAAGCAAGTATTATTGAAAGATTTAATAAATCATTACGTAATTTAATGTGGAGACAATTTACACTGCAGGGAAATTATAAATGGATTGGCATTCTGCCGGAATTACTACATACATATAATAATACTATTCATTCCACTATTAAAATGAAACCTATCGACGCTATTAAAAAAGAAAATGAAAAACATCTATTGACAAACATCTATTGCAAAAAGTTTTCTGTGATAAAAAGAAAAAGTAAATTTAAGATAGGTGAATATGTAAGAATTAGTAAACTTAAGCGTCCTGGTTTTGATAGAGGTTTTACACGCAATTGGAGTACAGAAATTTTTCGAATTGCTAAAGTTTTCTTCACTAATCCTCCGACATATCACTTTGTAGACTCAAATAATAACTCTATTGAAGGAAGATTTTACGAACACGAATTACAATTAACGAAATTTCCAAAAACATATTTAATTGAAAAAGTGTTGCGAAAGAAAAATAATAAGGCCTATGTCAAATGGTTAGGTCTGTCAAAAAGTGAAAATTCTTGGATTGATTTAAAACATACTATATTGTAAAAAAAGAGAAGTCAAGAATTTATAGGTGAAGCATGTCGTCACATGTATTTTAAATTCTAGCAACAATGTAAATTTTCGATCTTCCACAAACGCTGTTTTTTTTATGTAAAAATATTTAAAATAAATGCTATATATCTGTAATAGAGATGGAATGGAAAATTCCTTTTACATGTATGGTAGCAGGTCCTACAGGCTGTGGAAAATCATATTTTGTTAAAACATTTCTTGGCCCCTATAGTAAGTTATTTAAAAATATTGTATGGTGTTATGGTGAATGGCAGCCGTTGTATGATACTCTTTCAGACTGCACGTTTAAAGAAGGTTTACCTCAAAATAATCAATTTCAAGCACATGAGGGTCCACATCTTGTCGTTATTGATGATTTAATGCGTGAGAGTGACCATCGGATTGTAGATATTTTTACTAAGGGTAGCCATCATAGAAATATAAGTGTAATATTTATAACACAGAATATTTTTCATCAACAAAAAGGAATGCGGGATATTTCGTTAAATTGTCATTATATTTTTTTTAAATCCTAGAGACCAAGCTCAAATTAATTATCTCGCACGACAATTGTATCCAGGTAATAGAAAATTTCTTCAAGAAGCATATCAAGATGCAACTCGAATTGCACATGGTTATTTACTTTTCAATTTGAAACAAAATACTCCTGATGAGCAGCGAGTTCGAACAAATATCTTTCCAACAGATTCTTTTAATTATGTTTATGTACCTGTAAAAAATAATTGTAATATGTTTTATATTCTAACAACTATTTGTGCTTTAATAGCCGTAAAAAATGATTAGTAAGGAAAATGCACATTTGTTAAAACTTTTAGAAAAGTCAAAACCGAAAGCACGTAAGGCAATTTTACAAAATGCAGATCCTGATTTAACTCGGTCTATTTGTGAATGTTCCTATAACGTATTACAGGGAAATGTTCCATTAAATAAAACAGAGATAAATAAGCTAAAAAATATAAAAAGGAACTGAGATATTTGGTGAAAAAAGTTCCGTCATTAAAACAAAAGAAAAAAACGAATAATTATACAAAAAGGTGGTTTTCTTACTGCATTGCTTGCACCTATTTTAGGAGGTATACTATCTAGTTTAATTAAATAATTATGCAAAACGCACAAAAACTTATTTTAATCTCACCAGAAAAATTACATCATTATCAAACGATATCTAATCTTGATGATGAAATGAAAGAAATTTTAAATAATAAAAGTTTAAATGCAGAAGAAAAATGGACAAAATATAGAGAAGTCTTACAAAAATATTTAAATCTTATTCAAGAACCGGCAGCAGTTACAACAGCAACTACTACTACTACTACTACGGAGGAAGAAGAAGAAGAGGATGAGGAGGAGGAGGATGAAATAATATCTACTCACCCTGAAATTTGTAAAAGTAAAGCAAGACCTTTATTACGTAAATTGAAACAAAATCCAAATATTCAATGGGACGATAATGGAAGTATAGTGGATTTGATATCCGATTTTGTTAGATGTCGTAAGAAAAATATTTCAGTTGCCGGCTGGAAACCTTTTGCTACATTATTAGCAAAAGCCAATATATCCTTAGAGTACATTGGTAATCCTCAACGAATAGATTATATTAGAGAACTAACAGGAAACGAAGAGGACGAAGAGGATGGTCCTCCACCCCGTAAACGCAAATGGTGTACTTATAAGCAATAATAATAATATTCTATTGTAATCTATTGATATTTTTAAGTATATAGAAAGAAAGAAAGATGAATGAGCCCTACCTTAATTATTACACACATCAAGCAGGAGGTGATTATAACTTGTATAGAGGTACAGCATATCAAGAAGGTTATGTTATATTTGCATTGGTAGTTTTCTAGGAGGTTTATTTCGTACTGTATTTCCTTTATTAAAACAAGGTGCAAAAACTGTTGGTAAAGAATTGATACGTACAGGAATTAATGTAGCAGGAGATGTACTAGATAGTAATAGACCTTTTGAAGAGTCTTTGCATGATCGATGGCAAGAAGCTAAAACAATTTTTAAAATAAAGATCAAAATAAATTAAATCAAGTGTTGGAAGGATCTGGAACAAGTAAAAGAAAGAAAGTTCATTTTAGTGGTGGTGGTGGTGTGAAACGGATAAAAAGATCCAAAGATATTTTTGATTGATTAATTATGGAGCAAAGTGATAGTTTTTATCTCACACTTAATAGCAATAGTTCTATGAAATATTTTCCTCAAAATACTCTTGCTTGTTATACTACTAAATTATATCAACCTATTGTACTGGAGAAGGGAGTGTGGGAAACAGTACATTATACACACTGTACATTATATAGTTGAAGTACATTATACAAGTTCATTTCAGAATGTTTCCAAATATACAAATAATATTTATTACCGTCTCATGAATACAAAAAACTGGAACATAACTCAAATCTTACCAGGCCACTATTATCATGTTGATGATATTCTATCTCAAATTAATCATAAAAGTGATATATTTAATTTACAATTAAAAGTCAAAACATCAGAGAAACGAATTGAGGTTAATAGAGTAATAAAAGATCAAGAGAAGCATATACAAGTACGCCTATCTCCTGAACTAGCCAGAATACTAGGTTTTGATCATATTCAAAAAGAAGATATACCAGTTGTTTATCATGCTCGTTATCCACCTGATTTACAAAAAGCGCTACCTACACTTATGTATATTTACAGTGATATTGTAGAACCACAAATGGTGGGTGACACCGTAGCTCCATTGTTACGTATTATAAATACAAATATTACAGAGCATGGTATTCATAATGTACATATTTTTGATAATCCTCATTATGTGCCAGTGCAACGTAAACAATTTGATCAAATTATTATTGATTTAAGAGATAGTACAGGTAATCCACTTCCTTTCCAAAATGGCAGTGTATGTGTAAAATTACATTTTCGTAGACGTAATATGATATTGTAAATTTTGCCATGTGTGAATATTAATAGTAAGAAAAGAGAAAAATGCAGCGTGAGTGTATGAAATCAGAATTAGATTTCTTTGCTGGTTTACCCACTCAAACCAGTATTATAGGTAATAAAATAGTTCCATATAAGCCTGTGGCTTCACTAGCTGATAATGCTCCAATAGAATGACTATATTGACTTACCGCACACAATGTTATATGTTAAAGGTAAAATTACTAAATTAGATGGTTCCAATTTAACTTCTGCTGATAAGAAAATCGGCCCTGTAAATGATTTTCTCAATGCAATGTTCAGTGAAGTGCAATTATATTTAAATAATCAAATTATTTTCTACTCTTCACATACATATCCATATCGATTGTATATTGAAAAACTACTAAATTATAATGCTGAAGCTAAAACAACGCATCTTCAAACATCAATGTGGTTTAAAGATACTGCAGGGCATATGGACAGTGTAGCCGATGGTAATGTAGGATTTAAGCAACGTTTTCTTCTCACTACTTTATGTCAGTCATTTGAATTATTGGGTTATATTCATGCTGATATTTTCAATCAGGAGAAATTTTTACTGAATGGTGTACAATTGCGTATTAAACTAATTCCAGCTAAACCTACATTTTGTCTAATGGGTGACGCAGATGCTGATGGAAAAGTTGTAATTACAGATGCAACATTGCTTGTGAAAAAGGTTGATGTATCACCAGCAGTTAAAATAGCACAAAATAAAGTATTACAAAATCCTAAATTTAGAATAAAATATCCTATAACAAAAGTGCAGGTGAAGACAGAAACTCTGCCACAAGGAATTATGGATAGTACACTTCCATATCTGTTTTCAGGCATAGTGCCTAAACGTATTATTATTGGTTTTGTTACTAATGCTGCTTTCAATGGTACTTATCAAACAAATCCATTCAATTTTCAACATTTTAGTATGTCATTTTTTACATTGTATGTTGATGGAACTCCAATGCCCTTCAAAGCTTTACAACCGGATTTTAATAATAATCTATATGTACAAGCATATTCTACGTTATTTACAGGTTCAGGTATTTATTATTCTAATCAAGGTAATAATATTTCACTTGCTGAATATCCTAATGGTTATACTCTACTGGTGTTTGATTTAACTCCTGATTCAAGCGCAAGTGCTGCATTTCATACTAGTCCACAACGGCAAGGAAGTGTACGTTTAGAGGTTCATTTTAAAGAAGCACTGCCATCTCCTGTAACAACAATTATTTATGGTGAATTCTCTTCAGAATTAGAAATTGATTTCCAGAGAAAAATATATATTAATTAAAGAAAAAAATGTTAAATACAATTGAGCTTTATGAAGCATTACAACAAAATTTGCCTAAAGATCATTTTATTGGTGTATATGCTGCTGATGATTTACCTTTGTTTATTCATACATTTCCAGCCGCCATAATTATAAATACTGATTCTTGTGATAAGCCTGGTGAACATTGGGTTTCTGTTTATATATCTAATATGTGTCTGGGAGAGTATTTTGATAGCTATGGTACACCTCCCTATATACAACAACATATAAGGTTTTTAAAACGAAACTGTCTGTATTATACATGGAATAATAGACGTATTCAAGGTAATTTATCTCAATTTTGTGGACATTACTGTTTTCTATATCTAGCATGTCGTGCATCTGGTTATTCGATGCACGATTTTTTAAACAAATTCTCACTTACCACTATTGATGCTAATGATATTATGCTTTATTCATCTATGAGAGTATGATGATGTTATTTTTTTAAACTCCGCCATTGCCGGTCCCAAGCCCTGGTTGAGAAAGGAGGAGGGTTGGGGGTGTTGCTATCCCCGTAAAAGAAAATAATCTCGGCTATGTTCAAATAGGGGTTAGAACAAGTTCACTCCTTAAATGACTATATTTATTTGTTATAGAGGGTTAGAACGAGTTCACCTTTGTTATGTTACGTGTTACGTAGGGGTTGAAAAATATGCTCATAAAAGAGAACGAGTACACCCCTAAAATGGAGGTTGTTGTGTGTTACGTACTCTTATGCTCTGCTATGTGTTCGTAGTCTCAGTGTAATTTCTGCTATGTTAAAATAAGGGTTGGAAAATAAGCCATGCTCTTTTATTACCTGTGCTATGTATATCTGTTCTGCTGTGTGTTCATAGTCTCCATGTATTCTCTGCTATGATAAAAAACGAATACACCCTTGCCATGTTTCGTAATCTTAAGTGTTCGTAAAAGGGAACGAGTTCACCCTTAAAAATATGCTCATAAAAGAGAATGAATACAACCCTAAATAGTTGTGTGTTCGTACCCCTTTGCTATGTTCATTGTCTGCTATGTTGAAAAAATGCTCATAAAAGAGAACGAGTATACCCTTGTTATGCTATGTGTTAATAGGGGTTGGAAAATATGCTCTTAAATGGGAACGAGTTCACCCCCTAAAAAGTGCTCATAAAAGGGAACGAGTACACCCCCTAAAAAGTGCTCATAAAAGGGAATAAATTCATCCCTAAAATGGAGGTCGTAAAAGACCGTGGGCTCACGGTGTACGGTGCTCAATTTCTCAGGGGCTCGTGAGTTGTCCTAGGTTGTTCTCATATGGCCCAGATCGATCCATTTTCTACTACTATAGAACAATTCTGAAATGTGTCTTTCATGAAAGTTCAGAAAACTAATCGATCAGGACAAGATATACAGTAGATATTGTAAGGTTACGATTTGAACAAGGAGCTATTTCTCATTAGTTTCTGGACCCCTTTGGATCTAGTGGCTAGCACACTTACCTTCGACCCAGCGCCGGGTTCTATTCCCGGTAGGAGTACAGTTGAATGAAGAAATTGGTTCGTACTTCCCTACACTCAGTACGCTTACGTTTCCTTTACTCTACATAGCATAATCGAGTGACGTCAAACTCAAAACAAAGCAGATCATTATTTTAGATTTTTATACTACATGATAGTATATCGGACTGTATTTTACCCTTTCCATAAAATAATAAAATCAATTGACAACAATGATTGACAAAAATACAAATGCAACAAAAGTATAAGTCCATTAGAATATACTTACTTGTAAGTGCAGATGTTGAATTATAATTTTTGCTTCTTTCAAGCATACACTCATCTTCAGAATCTCGATATGAATCTGAATCATATTCATCTATAGTAGCTAGTTATACAAATGTACACAATCATAAATATTCATGAGTGTGTACTTTTCTGACATTGTAAGAATTCGTAATTTACGGTCGGTTGATAATTTGAAGAATGGATACACTCCTTTTTTCCGCATATTAATGACACAGAAGAAATACGATAATATATGCACATGCGGCCGGAGGTTGTAAATGAACGAGAGAACATGACACATTATAAATGTTTTCCGGTGAAAAAGAAATGTTAATTGGAGTAGCAGAATACAGAAAGACCTTTCGAAAATAAAATATGCAGATCACACACGTAGAACAATTTAATATATTTAATATGCATCACATGTAACGCGGCAGCTGATGGAGAATATTCTGGAACTTTGATCGTTGGAAGCGGATATCACGTGATGGACGAAGCATATTAAATACCCAGTGTTTTTTTCAGTGAAAAGGAGTTATAGATTGGTTTTAAAGCATGGATTTAGCGAAACCTTTGAATTTTAGTACAAGAGGTGAAAGTGATTTTACAGAATCATCATCTTTGCCGGGAACAGAGGTTTTGTTCCAACCGGTGGTGATTCCGCACTTTCCGCCATTGGAAACAGAAGTTACTGCGTCTAAAGTGGATGTATTACCGGGAACAGAACTTTCATCCCAACCGGTGGTGAGCCCGCAACTTCCGCCACTGGAAACAGAAGTTTTCCCGTTACTTGATATGGAACATGAAATAGAAGAATATCCCCCTACACCTTCACCAACAGTGAGTCCCGGTGGAGAATTGGGAGTTGGAAGAATTTTTGAATTTGCCATGCGAATGTACTGTGGAACGTACAACATTGGATTGTATAAAAGACTGTATAATATACTGGAAACCAGACGATATATGTATTTGTTTTGCTTGCGGGTTCGGAGATGGCAGTCAATGGACACATGATTGTTTGGTGTTGGATACGGAATCTTTTGAACGGAAAGCTATAGATGCTGTAACAAAAGTTGAGGTTTGTGAAGAATTATTATCAATTTACAGAAAAAAGCATGGACAGCCTTTTGCGATGATATGGAATTTCATTGATCGTTTCCAAGATCTTGTGTGGGACTTTGAATATAGACCAATTCTATTAAAAATTTTACTAGAAAAAGATTATGGGAAATACGTGGACATATGGTAAATTGTGTATTGTTTTCATTGTTTAATTATTTGACTTCCTTTTATTACTAATTATGTATTGTGATAGTGAAAATTGTGGACAAAACATTAGTGAAAGTTGTGTGTTAGAAACGATAACTGTATACTTACGCTCAAATGGAATAAGTGGTACGCAGCATAATCCTGGAACTTTTCTCGAAAAGCACTTGTTGAATGATAAGACTTTAGCAGAACTCTTTGAAATTTTTCATGAACGGCATCGTGAAATTTCAATCACAAACTTTATGCTAAAAACTGGTGAATGTTTAAAAAATACTGAAATTATTGGAAAACTTATTCCAGTTGTCATGGAACGTTCGTGTGAGATTTCAGTTTGCCATAAAAAGTATATTGTAGAGATACAAGAATTTAAGATTTCCCCGAATGAATTTGTGATACGTGAATTTTGTCTTACTGCGTGTGATGATACATTAAATTTTCAATTTTTAGTAAAAATACCATATGAATTTAACGATTTACCAATTGGTTGCCAAAAACAAATTGATTGGCTTACAAACCACTTGCATGGCTTGTCATGGTCTAGTAAGACTGGCTATCTCGTATCACATATTCGGAATATTATGTATGATTTTTGTGCATCAGATGTAACTTTCCTTTGTAAAAGTGGGGAAAAATCCATTTGGATGAAGAAAATCTTTGCGTTAGCAAACGTTGTGGATCTGGAAAGAAAAGGCTGCCCACCATTAGCAGAATTACAAGGTACCGTTTGTAATGAAATTTGTTAATTTCATAAGCAAGTAGAATCAAAATCGGCATGTGCATATCGAAATGCACAACAATTGAATTATTGGTGGAAAAATGAGTGATCCACAACCCTTACTAAGGGCATAGCAAGTTTAATGTTTTTATTGTAATCTTAAAATTATTGTAAGAAAAAGATATCTTATGGAAAAATAAAAGTATAAAAGTTTAAAAAAATTGTATTTATCTATTTCTAAAAATCTACAAACATCTACTTTTTTCTTTTTCATGTTTTCTACATGTTTTTTGACAAGCTTATCATTATTTTTTACTTTTTTTTTGATTAAACATTGCAATACATTTGTCAAATGAAACACCACGTATCATATAATACAACAAAATATAATACAAAATATGCACACATGATACAATGATTATCTTGAACTTGTACAGTATTTACAAAATAGAGTTTACAATTCCTTTGTAGGAACTGTTGAAGTAGTTTAGGCACACCCTGTGCCACAGAATCAAAATAGTACCCATGTTTATTGTTATTGATATAGATCGCTACCCAATGGCTACCGGGTAAATCAGACTTTTCTAAATTAATAATCAGTCCTACAGGGTGTTGACTGTATAGGTAACCGATCAATGGGATAAATTCCAGTCACATTTGCACCGGTAATACAGTCCTTTAGTAGCACTTGTAATAATTGATCACTATACATGTTTATTAGCCTATTTCATCCTTACTTTCCTCCTCTTGTTTTATTTTTGATGGAACATACGTTGCACTATTTGGATTTACGTGTAAAACATAACCATAGACATTTAAGTATTCGGCATATAATAAAGCTTTACGCACACAACACTTAAATTGTCCAAATCTATGTTTTAAATAAGCACCAGAATAAACATGAAATCCCAAGGAAGACGCTTTTGGGCACTGTAAATCTTCTAAATTCACAACAGTCCGTTCCAATAGTTGCTGCAGATAATCCTAACGTGTTTTACCATAAGTATACAAGGTACAGGTATTAGCATAATATTGTTTCAATATAGTAGGTAACAATGAGTAATCTACATCGCCATTGTACCAGTCAATACCATAATCATGTTTATTCATATATTCATAATCATGTTGTACTAGATGTTTATTCCAAAGCATGAGCGGCACACATAATTCATGTAATGGATATGGCGATTTAAAAATCCATCTTTGTACAAAGGGGATATAAGGATTTACAAATACAAGTTCCTTAATAGTAATATTATCATCATTATTGAACGCGGAGAAGTGAACAATAACCCTCATGGCACTCAAATGACGAAACTTTACATTGTATGATCAGTATATACATTCCTGTCTTTATCGATTTGAAAGAGAGGGTCAAATTGAGCGTACACATTACATGTAATGAAATTTTGTAGAGGTTGAGAAAATTATAATCTTAAATTGACAGGGCAATCACGTATGATATCCCACGTAAAATCATCGAATATTCCTGCTGGAGATAGAATGAACGGGTACAAAGTGTATCCGTGTCGAAATTTTTCACGCTAAATTGTATGTGAATGATCTTGATAATATATACCGGTACCGGAAAACAGAGAGGAATATGTTCGAACATATAATACATTTGCAAAATTAGGAGTGAGGGGTGTAGGTGGAAGTGATTTTGAACCAACTTGTAATTGCAGTTTTGTTAACGTTAAAATGTTGAAATTCAAAAGGATTTACATGTGGTTCACCATTAAATGCAGAGTTTGATACAAAACCTATAACAACACATTTTGGTACTTTACCCAAAAATAAATTCTCGAGATTATATGAACTTACTTCTGCGGGAATGGTATAGGTACGAGTTTCAACACGAGTAAGAGGTATGCTGGCCGGAATGTGTTCCATGCCAGCATTGATTTGCATAGCTAAGTCGGCAGCAATATCTAGACGCCGCACGTGAAGTGTTACGCCTTCAAGTTTGACTTTATATGCTGTATTTGCAGCAGACATTAAACAAAACGTATCTTTTGTACGATGTAATTTTAGACGTAAGCTTACTTTATTAGGAAGCATACATCCCACACGGGCAATATCAGCATGGATACGGCAATACATATCGAATGCTGCACTATTTCTAACACACTGGGCACGATTTGTAAATCCAGCATTTGGATTACCTAATCCGTTAAATTGGTTTGCAGTATCTGTATACCATAATCCCCCAGTTAAATGGGTTCGAGCGGCATCACTACCATAATTTAATATTGTTTCGATATAAGCACGGTACGGATATGAACCAGATGATGAAATAATTAATTTATCTTTTAATAAAACATCAACTTGACTAAATAACGAATGAAGAAAATTATTTACAGGTGCAACAATATCCGCCTCAACTAAATTTGTATTATCGTTTTTTGTAAGTTTACATTTTACATACAGATACAAGTATGCAGTGTGAATAAAATCACCAGTTTCACCAGGCACAAAAAATTCAATTGGGCCTTCTGACGATAAAGTAGAAACCGGACGATATTCAACAGTGGAAGGTGACTCAATAGCAGTTTGTGTCATTGGAATAGTAAACAAATCAAGTTCACTTGTACAACATTCAGGACTACTTTCACTGAGTAAAGCCATGATTAACTAAATATATCACCGGAATATTTTCTATTACGTTTGACAGAAGGACCGAATTGCACAATAGCAGGAGCCTTACGTTTTCGTGGACGTCTCTTACTACCAATCTCATGACCCCGTTGATAAACTGGACCTGAAAAGAAGGGAAGGCCACGTCCCCGCTGATAATACGGATGTTGCTTTTTCATTTTCCAGGAGAACGTTTAAAATGACGTGTCACTGTCAATGTCCCGGAGCGAAATGGTAAATTTCGTCTGCGTGGTCCTTTAGTAGTATTTCAACACTGTTAAAGCAAAATTTAGAGAGTGGTATATAGTGGATATCTTGATATCGTAACGTTTGAACTTTTCCATAATCATATTTCCAACAGTTGCAATACGTGGTAAGGGAGCTTGCGTATCTCCCACCAATTGATATTCAGTATACACAGAAATTTGAAAAGGATATCCAATATCTATATATGGTTGTTTAAATTCCTGTTTTTGAATAATGAGACCATTTTTTTTCATGAAAACGTAGTTGTATACCCAAAGTTGGTGAAAGTGTTAGAAATTCAACGTTTGGTTCAGACGTAACATGAATAATATTGGTAGCGTTAAATCGTATAAATTCTGAAACTTTATTTAATTCTTCCAGTATGTGTTCAATGTTTGCATAATATCCAGGAGTAGTTTTACTTTTCATAATTTCATGACCTTCTTATTTGTACCAAACGATATTTTCATCTTCGGTGACATTATGACACGTTAAAGGAATATGTATTTCACTTAATCCGACACACCAATGCCGTATCTGTTAAACGTACAGTATTTTTTAAATTATTAATTAAATGGGTTAGACTATTTTTTAGGATAAACATCTGTACTTGCATTTGAAACCAGTGTAATGTAGAAGCTGTCTTCTATGCTTTCAGAAATCATTTTCGTTTAAAGTGAAGTGTCAAGTTCGAAGTTCCAAAACGAAATGGTACGTTTATACCGAGTTCATCTTTTAAGTTTACTTCCATCTAGTGATGGGTAAATTCCCGGGAAGATATTTTTCGGGAATATTCCCTGGGAATATTCCCGAGAAGATTCCCAAAATGGGAATTTATCCGGGAATTTATGTACAATCAGAAAGAAAATTGTATTCTATTACTATATTATGATTTCAACGTTGAATTACTTTTTATATCACAGCATATTATTACTGTTGTCCACAGAGGATTCTTTAAAATCTATATATTCTGAACGATACTATGTTACTTTGTTAACACTTGATTATATTTAGAGAGTACGCATAAATGTATATTTATTTACAATATGTTCTATCAATTAAATATGTGTGAAAAAATTATATAGTAGATTATATAGTAACAGTTTATATGTAAGTGGATTTGCTCAGCTTGACTCTATTACTGATATTATAAACACATTAAATTTATAAATGTTACAAACCAATTAGATTGGGTAAATGCTAGAAGATTCATGTCTCACCAATTTATCAACATTTGCGCATACATATTTATGTTGACAAAAGTTGCAAGATACTTACTTATCTTTATATTTTAGCACGTAACATTGCCATACACGACCTTTCATTCTACCTATTTCTCGAAATTCCATACGTTAATTCACATGTAAAACAAGTCAGAGTACCTCTTCAGAAATTCGAGTCAGAGCGAGGAGACAGACCGACGTCTATTATTAATGGTGGTTCAGGGTTCATTAATAGTACTTCATCTGTATTTCTACATAGTTCTAAATTACTTTACAAAATGGTTCCTTTTCATCATTTGTAAATTAGTACTTTGCTAATTTTGGCTGTTCTTTAGCATTGGGGGGGGCAGCTTTTGCACGTACTTTTTGCGATATTCTATTCCGATGCGGTTGTTTTATGGTTTCATACGTTAAATTACGTTACCAACATTAAATTCAGACAACATTGCAGAGCGAGCGTTAGCGAATGAAGGCAGGTTAGAGCCCCGCATGGCACGTTGTTTTCTATCTTCGTTACCAACAATTCACTTTCTTTTCTCACATAAATCACTTGCACTTACCTTTCCGTTCTGTATAAATCCCCTACTGCATTAAAAATATATGTTTGATACTTTCTTGACTACTTGAACATCACTATGAACTCATTTCGTCCGTAAATCATCCTTTTTTTGCTAGTTTTGGCCTCCAATACTAACCAATTACTCTACTTTTTAGTGCAAATGGAAATAGAACTTAAAAAATCATATTATTAGTTATATAAAGCACCGCCAAATAATTTTAATTTTTTAACTTCCAAATTCTTTAAAACCTAGAAGTAAATCATAATATATTAAAATAAAGTAATTAGTCATATGGTTCTTATAATTTGGAAGATAATGTAAAGAAATGGAAATAAATTCCTTCCCGGGAATTTATAGGCCAGGGAAAAAACCCGGGAATATTCCCATTTTTAAATTCCTTCCCACCGGGAATATTCCCACTGCCCATCACTACTTCCATCGTATCAAAATATTTCTTTTCAACTTTCACGTACTGCGGCTTATGAAATAAAATATTTTTGATTCGTCCATACCGCTCGTAAAATATACTAATTTTACGAAGTAAAGGTCCAATTTCTTCTTGTTGTTTTACAATATCCACACATACGTTAACTTCTGTTGGAATATTATAATCAAGGTTACAGGGATATTTTGCCTGAGAAGCCAGAAATTGTTCCCTATGTTGATCTTTTATATACGTAACTGAATTATAAAAATTTGAATTTTCACTCATAAAACCGAGTATATGTTGTAAACCTTTTGTTATGTCTAGAATACACCGCTCTACGTGACCGGAAGGAATGTTGAATATACACTTGATTCTTAAAATAATTATATGTTATTATCCGTACTTTCTCGGGAATTAGATTTAAGATGGCTTTAATGGATGCATAGTATCCCTCCGTTACTTTAACAGGATATTGAATATATTCACCATAAATAAAAGTATCGATTGTAATTTGTTCACCCGGACCAACATTATAAAAACTCCACGGTATATTAATTTGTGTTAAGCCCACAACCCACTCTCCGTTCATTCTATCTATGGCCCTTGCAAGTTTTACTGGAAATGAGGATGTTGTATTATCAAAAAGTGTACTACTTGCACTGGAAAGTAACGTCACGTAAAAACCTTTTTTCAATGACCAATTCATTATGCAGACTGAATACTAGATACTCGAATCCACGAATTCTAAATTGCTGGGTAGCCTAACCATTTTACGAAAACCCACCCCTTCTTACGTTGAAGAACTTTTTCAATTAAATAGGTTTTGTATGAGCTTAGATTTGTTTTGTAATTCTTCAGCATAAAATATTAATATTAATTTAATTTCATCACCATACCATCACCTGTAATTTATAAGTTACAGGATTTGATTTTATACACTTATCAACGAGAAATATTTCTCGAGACCAATTTGGCAAATAACCTTTTCCAAGTTTATGTTTATATTTAGTAATGCGAATATAATCTCCTGCTTGAAATTTACAGGTTAATATCTTCTTATTTACAGTCTTTTCGTACAGCGTATTCCACACTTGACTGATATTTGTATCACTTACTTCTGCGGGTGCCATTTTAATAGTTGAATGATAACTATGATTATAATTGTGTACAATTTGATCCAACACATCAATGTACTGATATGTATTTTCTGCAGTAAAATAACGATATATTTTACTTTTAATGGTACGAATTACTCTTTCTGCTAACGCACATTTCATTTTCGTATGTACACTATAATGATTAATCCCAAAATCTTTAAACACTTTCTTTACATGGGGATTATAAAATTTTGACCCTAAGTCAGATTGAACGTGAACCAGTAATGGCACTTGGTTTTAAAAAAAGTTATTGCATTAGCCATTTCAGGCCCTTTCTTTGTTTTCACAGGAATGCAATACAAGCACCGCGAAAAATGTCAATTGCACATAAAATATAGCGATATCCGTCATTATACTTTGCAATATTTTGCATGTCCGCCAAATCGCATTGTAATGTTTCATTAGGACCACTAACATAATATTGTTTCCGTGGAAATATTTTTCGTATTGGAGCGTGCATTGTATATGCATCTTGTGATGCTAACCATTTTTTTAATTTTCTCTCGGGATAATTTTGTTTTACGTTCTAATGTACTAACACTGGATAAAGATGCAGGATCTGAATACTTGTTATAATTTTTGATAATTTTGTCATTTCTTATTTACATTTTATATTCTTTCCAATACCGAAATACGTTAGCTGCAATTGAGGAAGATACTGCAGTCGAAGAAGAATGCCGTTTTCGAATTTTACTGCCAGTCACTTTCGGGGTTGTAAAAGCAGGTGAAGGCGATCCTGGTGTGCGTGAACTAATAAATTCCCGAGGAACATTAATACCATCCAATAACGCTTTAAAGGTCTGTAATCCTACTGGTTGTGTTGAATATTTCCGTGTACGAACGACATCATTTTCTAAATCGATAATATTGAACCCGGGAGTGATATTTCCATCGAAAGCCACTGTACCTGTTCGATCCCACGAGATTTTCTGTGAATTAAAAAATTGTTTAAGTAATAAATCCGTTTTCCTTCGAAGTGTGTTTGGTACTGATTGTAATATATCGGGTACAAGTGTTAAACTACCACTATCTGTACGACTACTTGCATTTTCTGAGTCAATAATGGGTAGGGCAATGGGATTTTTTGCTGTGGTACCCGATTTACAATGTAAATATTGATCTAATACTTGCTGATACAATTTCCATTTTTGTTCTCTTCTCAAATCTGTACGTTGTAAGATTTCGCTCATATCTTCATCTAGTCTTGATTGATGTGCTTCATGCGTCTTTAAATTAGATTGTATTCTATGAAGTGCATTTTCTGGAACTAATATCATTTTACGTAATTCCGACATGTTATCTTCGAAAAATTGTTGAGGCTAAGGTACCAATGAGTGGCCCGAGAATTAATGGAAGTAATGCACCACCTTTCTGGGGAGAGAGTACGTAAGGTCTTCTTATGTCTACGGAGCCTTTGCTTCTGAATTAATGATATGGGGATATTTACTTTTATAGTATTTTTGCTTCTTGTGATATGGTACGAATCAAATCACCCGGTGCGTTTTGAAGAATAACTTTCCGATCGGATGGTTTGCATTTTGCAAGCGCGCTGAGCGTATTATAATGATGATTTACCTTCAACATCTTGATGCCAACTAAACATAAAACGGTGTGGCCGCTTTTTTAACACTACTGTACACATGCATTATTTCTCCGGGAAATATATTTGTTCTCAGTCGTAGGGCATCATGTGTTTGTTGTGTAAGATCAAACAATAAATACGTGTGTGGTTTTTGTGTAATTCCCTCAAAGATATTCACGAGTTGTTTGCTTTCACGAGGCATAATTTGTCTCGCTAAATATTCAACTTGTATCTCATCACGTGGATTCTTAAATACCACTATATAATGTGCTTTAAAACTAATATCTCGAGCATGCCGATTTTTTGGAAATAAATTTTGAACAATAAATATTACGGTTAATTTCTTGTGGTGAGCGTACTTGGTATATAATTTGGCCACATCGCCATTTGTTTCTGACATTAAAACATCTAATATGAGTAATGAATTTTCACTTATATCAAAAGTATTTATATCGGGGATTCGTTCCAGAAAACGTATTTTTGCATCAACGTCCAAGTTTGGTATACCTGCGCCATAACATAATACAATTTCTTTAAAGGGAACATTAAACATATCATTTCTTTCTTTGATTAATCGATTAACAAACTGAGTTTTTCAAGCACGGAGTGGACCGGCTATGACAATAGTGCACGGGTGTTCAAAACGTAACATCTTCGTTGGAAATGACACAGTGTGATAAAAACTCTCTTTTTATTCCCAAAAAACGAGTTTGTGGCCAATCATTTATGAGACCTATAACCATACGGAACGGTAACACTTTTTGGTACGTCAGTCACAATGTCAGCGTCTATTCGTCTGCGCTTACTCGTTACCATTCGATGTGTCTTTAGTTCTCTTCGAGAAAAGATGAGCAAATCTGATTTCCGAACAATTTTGGATGGCATTTCGATTACAGTTGCCTTTCGATTCACCGTCACTATATCATAAAAACTATCAAAATTAATTTTATCACTTGTTCTGTGATTTAATGTTATTCTACGAATTTTCTAGACATATTTCATTTCCCCACTAGCATTACGTAAAGCGTAGGCGTAATTCTTTGCACCTAATGCTATTACTTTACGAATTTCCCAAGCTTCGGGAACTTCATTTGTTAACCCACCCAAATACGAACTTAATTTTAATGGGAGTTGCTCATATTTTCTTTGTATAAACATGATACTGTCCGTATCGCAATAGATTACATTCTGTTCTCCAACACTTGTTATTAGATCATACAACCAGAGTCGTGCCCATGATGTTATAAATGCAGCAAGCACAACATTTGAAAATGTTAATGGGATAGTTTCACTCTCACAGTCTTTTAATTGAACAATTAAATGAGTTTCACCAATTAGTGTTACAGCTTGAATTTCATATTTAGGATCTGTTAAAATTTTCAAAAAATCCTCTGCTGTATCAACCATTTTGCACTGCGAAAGGTCTGTTCTTTGGCCCCATTTCCCGTACAGCGAATTCAAAAACAGTTTTGCTGTACTGCGTAGGCCTGGATTATATTCTGTGTTCTGATAATTTAACTGTATTCCCTCATGCCTGAAATATTCATCAATGTACTTTTCTTGTTTTTCTTTTGTAGTGCTTTCTGCAGGAAAGCCTGAAGGTTCTTGTTTCATTTGTAAAAAGGATTTCACATATGACCCAAATAATCCTTCACAAACATCTTTTTCCGGGAATAATAAATCAAACTACCATATTTCATGAATTTCAATTAGCTCATACCCATTTTCTAATGCTTTGTGCAGTTCGGGGGTACAGAACGTACCAGTAATGATACGTTCAAGATATATGTGCGTACATTCATCATCATTTTGTTCATCCATGCACGATTTACATAATCCAAAGATCAATCTTCCTCCCGTAACATAAGGGAGGATTGGAAAATATAAATCGGAGGGTGGAAGAACACTGCATTTTACAAGTCCATTAATGTTTCGCACATTGGGGAAATTGGGGCCATTGTGTATTTTAGGTACATTCATATGGAAACAAGCATGCCTCGTTTACAGATTGTTGCGGGGTAAAGCGAATTGACATCTACGTAAACCATCCTCTGCACAGTCTACATATAACTTACAATTTTCTTTCTACCTCATTGGTAGGCAAATTTCGGAATGAGAGAATCATGAATATGTTTGCACCGTTGTTCGAGGGTACTCCGTGTATGTTTATCACGTTTTACCATTGCATCCCATTTACATTCCCAAATTTCTATTAAATTATAACCTATTTTTTTCAAATAGTTGCGGCAGAGCAATGTTTGTTCGTATCTCTTTTCAAAAAGTGTTGTACGCACCGTTTTCTTTGCATAAAATGCTATTTCTACTATCTTTATAGCAGCTTTTACATGCGTGCCAGAAACATCCCATGAACTGGTATATAGTGTTTTTTTTAGCGTAAAAACCATCGACTTTATGTCTGCCAAACCCTTCCTCCAACGCATTATTCGAAGTAACAATAGATCTCTTTCTTAGGTGTTCCTTATACTTCAACCATTTTAATGCTTTAATACTCTGTTGTTGAGTAAGATGGGACCCGTTTGGAGGAATAACTGGGATTGTGTTTCCAATCAAATGATGAGACCGGTACGTCAACATCCAGTCGCCGTGCTGGAAATTAAACATTGAATACCATTTGTTTTCTCTTCAATCATGGAGGTAAATTTAATTACTGCCTCCGCCCATATACGCACATCCTTCCGGCAGTACTCCGGCAATTCTTTCTGAAAATCAAAAATATCATCATTCCGTACTCACTCTTTACGCCACAGCATAAGTTCTGCCCGGTCTGCCGTCCTACGTGAGTCCGGGTCATAATAATGCAATGCCGGCCATTCTCCAATATAATTTTGATGTTCCTCTGTATTAAAGACGTATGGAAAATCTTTTTTCAATTCAAGATTCAATCCTAATGTTTTCGGTAATTTGGATAATTTTACACCAAGATAAAGAAAAGCGTACCGAAAATAAAAACGATTACAAATACTAATTTGAAATATCTTTTGACCGTGCATAAGAACATATGGAGTTATTTTTTGTTTCTCAATAAGTGTCCAAACACAAATAGGCCATCATATCGCGAATTATTTTGAGCAAGTGCCACAATGGTCTGATACTCTGGCCTTTCCATAAGCACATGATCAATAAATGCCTCCATGGTTGTGAAAGAAAACATACGGTTCCCGGTTATTTTATCTCCGCACTTAAAACACAAACAATCTACTCCTGTACTTATGGAGTGAAAACATACATTCAAATAACAACACAAATTTACGGCATGCTCCCGTTCAGTTTTCTCATTTGGTGCTAATAGCATTGTTTCCACATCAAATATAATCTACAAAAAGCGTTCAGTGCCTTTTAGTTTAAATTTAGAACGAAACATCGATGGCCAACAGTTACGTGCACTTTACAAAGACTACAATAGTAGTCGCCGCATACATGAGGAGATTTCCTTTTTCTCACATCGTAAATTACACCACATGCGTTACACAATTTTACGTAATCACATGTGGATTTCTTTATTTAGTGTTAAATGGTTATTAAAGCAAGTGCCTTCAGCAAAGTTTCTATTACATTGTGCACAATGTACTAGTTTCTCGTTAGTTTCTTTACCATGAAAATGTTCACAGTATGAACATCTCATCTGACATTGGTGAGCCGCACGTGTTTAATAAAATCCTACCAAGCACGAAAAGCAAAAACGTGTCTTACCCATAAACGAAGTAATCTTCTTAATGGGCTGAAAATGCCCCACAGTACCTCCTCTCTGATACCAAATAAATATCTTTTTCTCCGCATTTATTCCTGGGTAGCGTATCACACGTGTTCTGGGACCTTCCGGTAGCTCATATACTACAATTTGATATTTCTTTTTCACTAAATAATTTTGAAAAGCAACTACCCTAATCAAATCCCTGTTTCTGTTCAACGTACAATTTTGCATCATTAAACAACTTTTGTGCTTTATTTTGCCAAGTTATGCGTTCATAATATATAGTGCATCCTTACTTTGTTCATGTTTTGTAATCCAATATACTATGGATTTTGGCAGACAGAAGAAATCACTAGCCTTTGTGGCCACCACATGATCCTTGAAAAACATACTCATTTCTGCATATTTTCTTAAAGCTGCGCGTTTAGGTATACCCTGTCCGTGTAATCCATTAATCCGAAATTCTAATTGATTCCCTAAAAGAAATGATTCGTTGCTACTTAGTACGTTTTCCACCATTCTAAGACCCACATCGGTATTTAAATTTTGACGTTTTCGCCATGGAACAAACCCTTCTTTATTCAGGAGATCCCTGTCGGAATTTATTCTTAAGCCAACAAAATCGTGGAGTCGTGTATCCCTCAGAACGGTAGAAAGCGCATAATCCATCATGAACGTAATATAATCCATGGGATTTGTAGTACATGTTGTACCATTGGTTTTACAATAATTTCCAACCCTTTCATATTGAAACGGGGGTACTCTCTCACATTTCTCCCCACAATTTCAAACATATTACAGTCTGTCTCGCAATGGATGGTGCTGAGAACTTGTCTGCCGCATATATTCTGAATAATGTGCATTATTCAGACGATCAACACGCGCATTTTCTTCCTCAATTTCTTGTAATTTTTGCCACAACATCTCTGTAAAATCAGTTTCGGAATTTTCAATTTCTAATGGTTCATCCAAATTAATTTCATTTAATTGCCCAATCAATATGTAATGAGTCATCATCATCATTATGTTCTCATTGAACATTTTCACGATTTTCCGTAAATGAAAAGAACGTAAATATACTTTTATCACTTACTCGCTCTCACTGACCCTTCTCAGAGGCCATAACATTTAAATATGGCATAAATGCCGCATCATACAATCGATCTTCACGGAAAAAACCGTGGTCAAAGAGGTATATAATGTCCTGTGCTGAGCGAACATTATTCAGTATGATATATTGATTATTTTTAAAATATAGGTACAAAAGCGATAGTAGATCACTTACAATTTCAGAAGACCAAATATACCCTGCTGCTTGCAAGTCCACTTCCTGCTTCCACGTATGTAAGACATGATCACATTATCCAAGCCTCTCAGTACTCTTTGGAAAATGGTTTCATCAATAACGTTAACTTCTTCGAAGTAAAACTCAATTTTTCTGTAAAATACAAGACAAAAAAGTGCAATCAATATATGTATACAATGAATAAAAAACCTGAAAACAAACAAAATTTTGAAAATAATAATAATAATAATAATAATAATAATACTTACCGAATATTAGTTTATCTTTGTTTAAGTAATAATCCAATTCAAATTCACGTCTTTCGTCGCTGTCTGTTTTTTCTCGCTTCTATCACTTATTTGCTTGAGTACCTAAAACAGAAAAGAAAAAAACTTTAATTAGTTGCCGGATTACGACTTTTCAAATCACAAAAATATGATATTCAACGTTGCACTGACGTTCTCAAATATATTGGCATTGCATGTAAGAGAGCCATGGTTCGATTCGCGGTGCAGATTCTGTTAACTACTTATCCAATATAAGTTCGTTCATACACAGTAAAAATATACTATTTATAACTGAGAAAAGTCTAGAGTGCAAGCAAGCGTGCGGTTCTCCACGTGGGACAACCCTGGTTCCAGTTCCGGCAGTGTCATGGCTCCTTAATCAGTAAAACTTCCTTCTTACCATATACTTTCTAAATAACAGTTATACGTCTTACACAATTCATTGCTACATACAAGTAACAATACCTGCTAAGCAAAAGGTTTATCGTACGGTTTTTCCCGTGGAAGAGTCCTGGTTCGATTCCCGATGCGGATTCTGTTCATTTCCTGTTATGTCTTACACAATTCATAGCTATACATAAGTAACAAGGTCACACTTCAAGCATAAAATTTAGCGTATGGATCTCCACCTGGGAGAATAATCGTTGGATTCCCAGTGCAATCAATAATGTTCATTCCCGCTACCCTTCATATTACATTATACTACACATATATCTTAGTCATGTTATAATTCCATAAGAGTACACCGAGTCATATCATTTTCAATGACGAAAATCCGCAATCAATTTCAGATAAAACAAACACTTCCGTCTCCCTTATACTCCAGACAATTACAATATGTCCCTTTCCCATATAAAAAAATAAACAAGTATAATACAAGAAAACTACAAAGTTCATACTTACCAGTCTCTCCCAATCTTCCAGTCTCTCCTAGTAGAAAATATTTTCTTCGCAAACTTAACACTTGTTATTCCTGCTTTCTTCTTTGTAAATGTACACATTACGCAAATGCATCAGTATTTATATGCCCTTCACTCTTTCCAAAAGTTTCGAGTGTGTTCTTTCCCCTATTCCAACAATAATAAATTTAAGAAAAGAACTCGAAGGTACCACCACTTTCTTTCACTCATTCCGACGACCAACATCAGCTGCCGCGTTACATGTGATGCATATTAATATATTAATTATTCTACTTGTGTGATCTGCATATTTTATTTCCTAAAGGTCTTTTTGTATTCTGCTACTACAATTAACATTTCTTTTTCAGCGGAAAACATTTATTATGTGTCATGTTCTCTCGTACATTTACAACCTCCGGCCGCAGGTGCGTACGTTATTGTTTTTTTCGGTGTCATTAATATGCGGAAAAAAGGGTGTATCCATTCTTCAAACTGTCAACCGACCGTGTATTACGAATTCTTACAATGTCAGAAAAGTACACAATCATGAATATTATGTACGAGCGTGTACTTTTGTATAACTAGCTACTCTCTATATCATTATAGTCCACAATTTTATCTATTTCAAAATCGTCACTAGATGAAACATCATCACTTGCGGGGTCTTCTGGCGAAAAGACAAAATCAGTGATTTCTTCATGCAAATTTTTTCTACGTCTTCGCAAGATAGATTTTTTGATGCCATGGTGCTTCTCATACATTCGAGAAAACAATTGAAGAGTGACTTGTGTCACATTTCACTCCGAATAATCAGTGTCATGTATCGGAAAAGTACAGAAGTTATTAATAATTGCTGGGATCCTATATGACCCAATGGTACTCGGTTCAGGAAGTAGGGAAACTTGCGCTCACATACACACAATAAAAATCAGAATGTACCAAAGTGAATTTCCAAAGAAAACATGCAAATCCAATGTTTTTCATTTTTTAAATGTAATATATTACGCGAGTTACCAACTGTTAAACTTAGCTTGGGGTCATATAGGACCCCACGGTAGTAGGAAGGTTAAACTATATGTGTGATCTGACTGATAATATTTTAAGCGTGTACCTATACATAATACACACTTAAACATGTGTATATTATAGTGCATAATATATGTAGTATAATATAAAACGTATTTTACAAATATACTTTAAGAACTCATTCCCAGGGCTCCATATTTGTAGTTACCATTTGTTGTGGCATCCAGGTGTTTCTGGCTTCAACATATGGTCATCACATTTTATCTTTGCCCTCAGTGTCATCAGAAGACCGTAAACAGCATAGTGGGCTACATTTAATACACAAGATATTTGAAATGTTTGGCATAAAATAGATTTACAGTTTCAAAATGGTGTTTAGAATTGTGCATTCCTCTATCTGTGAGAAAGGATAAGTTGAAAGAAAATAATTCGAGAAGGACGGGAATGCAAAACATGCCTTCTGTCACAAAACTTTGGCATAGATTTTTGTTTAAAATTTCTAAAGTACGTTCTTTATATTGTGTACGTAATGTCTTAACGATTACTGTTTGCATGTGTAATAGCTGTCCGAGAAATTTCAGAGATCATCTATTGTAAAAGTTAGAGTATGAAAATCACCTTGGTAGTGCTCACAGAGTAAATAATAAGGTCTTGATCCCCGTGTAACCCCATGTAGCTTTCGTCGAATAAAAATGTTGCAAGAATTTCTTTGTCATTACATTATTTCACCATTTAGCTTTAGTTCTTGATTTATGTAATGTTACTTCCCCTAATGTTTTCATATTATGGTGTACTGTTTGATCTCTGCCTTAATGTCCGAAATTTTGTGCTTGTAATTAATTATTAATAGTCTTCAATTAAGTCATTAATACAGTTTTCGTTAACAAATGCAACAGAAAGAACAGTCTTTGTTTATTCTTAAATAGCTCGACGAGACTAACGCAATGAAAATTTATGTTTTGTAAACCGAATTTCAGAACTCCAAATAATGAAAAGGGGAATCAAAAGAAAGTTCTAGTACAAGAAATTCGAATTGAGTTTGCTTTACTGTCATCGATATCACATAAATAAATAATCATGTAATTGCGTTGAAAGTGTTATTACCTTGAACAAAGAGATTCCTGCAATCCAATCAGTTTGACATATTTCATTTTTCTTATTTATTTATTTACTTGACATTATTTTAATAGTTGGTATAGCGTTTTAGCAGTAGTAGGAAACATAACGTCAACTCTTCCAGCTGAGGTAACTAATTAAACGTTTGGTTGCTATTTTCGTGTTACAGAACACTACTAAAGTATTTCCGGCCTCAGAATAAAGCAAACGTAAAAAAAGCGAAATGTATTACTCCGCGTTTCACACGTGCTTCGGCAGCGAGAGACGTGATCGTTTGCTTACTTACTGTTGTCGCATAATTTCCAAACTCTAACGCTTCAGTTGGTTGGGTAAATAATTAACGCTCTTACACTGACTACTACTATGTTGGAAATATTCATTTTGTTAAATCCTTATATAAACGAGATTGCCTCTGTTCCTATTGTCCTATTTTGTGTTTTATAACACGAGACGGAAATGATTTATTGTCACATATCGTCATCATGAAACTCTCAAACAAACACTATTTTGTATTTTTATAAATAAATAAGTGTGGGCTAAATTCTAGGTCGATTATTAACTCTACGTGCAAAAAATATTGCAATATATTACTGCCTTTGTTTGTTCGTGCCTTTTGGATATATAGATGTCATTTATTTGTGAAAGACTCGATCAAATGGTATGATAAATTTCTTGATATTAAAAGAGAGAATAAATGAGTTCAACGCCAATAATAAAAATCCATATTGTAGTGACTTTATAGGTAGAGGCTAAATAACGGTCCTGACTAGTCTTTTATTATAAACTTTCTTAAATACAAATGTATTTGATTACAAAGAGTAAAAACAGTGTCTATCTTGTTATTGACCAGATGAGAGGAAATAGGTGTTTTGAACGGCGACCCTTCTCTAAAAGCAGTCTACAACAAGTCACCTATTACTTCTGGTGAGTCTTGAAGGATAGCCCCCTCAGTACAATGCTTCGTGAGGATTGTTTGCAGTAAGGATCCCTAGTCCAATATGACGTCAAGTAAGGATAGGTGTACCCCTAGTTCAATGCGACCCCAGAGCAGGTGTTGGTTAGTTGATCAGTTCGTTGACAGACGCAGGGTCCCTCAATCGTACAGCTTTTATCTGTCCTCTTCGTGTACTTCGTGAGGTCCGTCTTCTTCAAGCGTTCCTCGGTGTCTTTCCTGTCGGCATCTTGTCTCCTACCCTATCTACAATCAATAGCACGTATTGTGTTGACATGAAATTTAGTCGTGGTTTCGGGATTCTTACACCCGCACACTGGAAAGAATAGTCTGGATTCATAATTATTATTACTGAAAGTTATGTGCACCATAACCGTGATATACGTGGATACACTGCATATACACTAGAATATACAATAAACATTATAATACCCTGAAAAATCACTATGGGAAAACTTGTTATAGTATATACATGTACTGGTAATAACAGTCTAGTTCAGTCCCATCTTATCACGATCATAGCATGGATCATTTCCTCAAAGTGTGCAGAAATGTCATCACTGTAACTAACAAATTTATACTAGTTCAGCAATTGTAGGTTTCTATGTTTATGTCACATCCGGAGTTTATTGTCTATATTGGTTAAGTGTCACTTCCATAGTAGTTGGCGTTAAGTCTTTTTTTTTAGTAATGGGACTTCTGAAATATGTGGCACAAATTAATTATTATTAGAACGAATGATAGGAGAATAATCGGTTTTAGAATTTGAAAACTTATCTTTTAAAAAAGAAAATAGAGAATAAGTATTTCTGGTTATTCTGTATAATGGGATCAAGGGCCAGATTTTATGCTCATCCTGCACAAGGGGAAAAATGACGTATTAACCATTCAGATACTTCGTATTGAAAAAGCGATGCGAGAAACAAGAAAGCATTTTATTGCGAAAGCTTGCAAGGCGAAAAAAGAAAAAAATCACTTGCATTTTGCTAGAAGAACGGAACAACTAGTGTAACGTAGTTGAATAACAGGATGAGATTCAGCTTATAATTGAAAGTGCAATCTTGTCAGTCAATCTTTTCGTTTTAATTTTCGTTTGTTTTTGTGTTAGTCCCACTTCTGTTCGCGGTAAGTGCTTGTTCTATAAGAATTTTGTTATATTCTTGTTCTTATATTTGTACCTCTTTCTTGTTAATTTTGTCTTCCCTCAGTTTGTTCCGAGTTGAATGGCTTCAAATGATCCACCTTAATGTCTTGAATTCTGTGCTTGAATTTAGATGGTAATTCGACTCGATATAAATTTGAATTAAGCTTCTACAATATTCGTGCCGGGCATTCATATTGAATGTTAAAATGTTCCGTTAAACAAATCTTTCTTGTGGGATAATATATTAAAACAATGTCTGCTGGATTATAAGTTGTCTGTCTATAGCGCTTATTGTAAAACTGCTTTTGTCTGTTAGACGCCTGTTTCAGATTACCTCGTACTTTCTTCCTGATGACCGCTAGTTTATCTCTATCAATTTGTATATGTTTCTTGATGAGAGTGTACATTCTGTCGGGATCCTAGATTCGTAAGGAAATAATGAAAAGCTTCCCGAATATTTGGTCCCTCGTTGCACGTAAGTGTTGATGCCAAAAACAACGTGCAATAACCATCTGTCCCAATCCGTAAAGTATTTTTGTACGAAAAATTTGAATTAATTCTAAATTAATTTAATGGTCTGTTCTACTAATCCTATGGAAGCATGATTATATGCGAGGTGAGCACTTATAGGTGAAATCGTTCTTCTGCGCTAAACGTTGTATACGATTCGCTCCACGTACTGGATGTTGGTCCCAATATAGCGTTGTAAATGCTTCCGAATTTAAGAATGATATATTCCAAAAACCTCTATATCTTCCGCATTTATGGCGTCTACTGCTTTTGCACATAACGTGTAGCTAATTCTGTGGCTACTAATATATGTTTATTTCTTCCTTCCCTACTTGGGTAGGGCCCTAGTTCGTCATATATCCATGTTCTTCCTAAATTTGCTACGGGTGATGTAGTAGTTTGGCCAGTTTCTTTTGTGGTACGTTCTTTAGAGATTGCAGTCGCGTCATGTGTGTATTTTGTAAGCAAGATAGATTTTGAGTTGCGGCCTATAAAATTTCTTGATTCCGGTTTACTAATATTTTGAAAACCCAAAATGCGAATTTGTTGCTTGGCGGTAGAAGCTTGTAAACTACAATTTGGCTACAGACTTCGGTATACATAAGAGATATAGTAAGCCATAATCAGAAAAGTTTGGTTTTCTATATAATATGCCGTTTTGGGCACAAAATATCACCGTGGAGATCTTGTCCGATTCCTTCCCCTCCAAAACAGAAATGATGTCTGTAATTGTTGTCCTTACGTTGCTCTCTTGCGATGTTTGGTAAAAGATTGTCATCTCTCGCTCTATAATATTAACTTGAATACTATTTGATTTAAAAGCATGGTAGCCTTCACACATTTCTTCGGTCTCTTCTTTTTCTTCTTCGAACATAATACATTTGATTTGATCGAGCCTACTGATTATATCTACCGGATGTTTGGACCAAGGTAAATACTGTATATTAAAATCATATTCAGCTAAGAATAGCTTGTCTCCCGACCTTACCAAATTGTGTGTTCATTGTCATTATACATTTTGCGTCTGGATGTAGATTGAATTTTCTATTTAGTAGAAAGTAGCGAAATTTGCGCAATGTGTATATGAGAGAGTACAACTCTTTTTGCCATATTCTAGCTTGCCCCTCTGTTTTCGTTAATCTTCGGGAACAATAAGCAACTATCTTCTCAGTGTCGTTTTTTGGATCATAGCAAACGTGTATTCCAGCTATTTGCATCCGACTGCTATCTGAATAGACGCGGATTTCTAGCGAACCGTCCAATTGAGCGAGTTATGGGGCGTTTAATGTCTTCTCCTAATTGTTCAAAGAGAACATCGTGCCTCTCTGTCCATTTAAATTTAGATTTAGATGTTACTAATTGCTAGAAAGGCTCAATTTATATCGTAGTCTTTGATGTGCGCTCTAAGGTATACACATAGGCCGGTAAACTTGAGAATTATTTTTGTAGTCGGTGTCTTAAAATTACATATTTTCTTGGCTATCATTGGAGGTCCGTCTGTGAAGTCCTGTGTCGGCTTCTCGGTGTCTTTCGTGTCGGCTTCTACGCTATTTATAATCAATATCACGTGTTGTGTTGACATGTGCTTTTGTCGTGATGTGGGGATCCTTATAATAAAAATAAACAAATAGATATATGTGTGTGTTCAGCACACCTGCTAATATGTATCAATATTCCAGGAAAATTTACACTTTAATATCTAACTTCCCATTACAAAGAATTTATAAACCTGAAAACCATATTAAGTATACATCTTATTTGTTGAAGAAATTTGTTCAATTACTGAAATATTTAAAGAACGTTTTTAAATGTTTATTTATTTGAATAAAATAATTGTGAGCAAAATAATGGCACAAGCAGGCCTAGTTAGACACCTACCTGGCGTCGTTGCATGGTACTTACTGCTACAAGTAAAAATATATTTCATAGCAGTACGTATTACAATTGCCTGTAAAGTTTAAAAATCGATTTCCCAATCAGCTTGGCAAATAATTTAAACAGTTACCGATCACTTGAGGATCCCTTAATATAAGACGTTAACTGATTCTCGTATGAAATAATGTTAGGGCCTATTACGTAAAATTCCTGACTCCCATTTTGGACTCACGAACCAGCTCTTTATTTTAAATGTTCTGTACCTTATATCACAACAGATTTATGTATAACTATTTGCAAATGTGTACAATTGGATATAGAAGGGTATTCTTTCAACTCACTGTAAATGTAGGTAAGAGTAATAAAAAGTGGTGAATAATTAACTTCATCATTTCCAACATTTTCCCACGGGAACGTGTCGCGGACGTTGGTTGCTTAGTTGCTAAGTTGGTATACGCATGGTCATACTCTTGGACGCCTACCAGCTGTACAATAAAGATGAAATATGCCTCTTTCATCTGTTCTTTTTCTCATCATGTATTGGCTAGTTATCTGAAACTCTCGCCCCCCCCCCCATCGAAGCTAAGAACGGAAGCTTCTCGTAGGTAATGAACTGAATCTCTGATATTCAGTGATCAGGGTATGAAGTTTCTCGCCAGATAGTGTGAAATTAGTCTTAGTATTTTATGAAATTAGTAGGAAACGGTATATGCAGATGGTCTCATAGGCTGGGCGCTGAGTGATTAGTTTCGAAACACATTCCCATAGAAAAGCGTAAATAGTAACCAAAAAATGAAACATGCTGTTGCAAAGTGTTATGATCCCCATGGGAAAGTTCCCTGGCCGCTGGGTTACAAAGATGAATGCCGTACCTCATGTTTGTCTTAAAACATGTTGGACTCCATTGATTGAACATGATCTAATAATGGAAGCTTCTCATAACATTTCATAATGTATTGAGAATGTAGGACGAAAAGTTGTATAATCAAGTCCCCAGGGGACTGTGTTGGACGTGAGGAGATACTGCTTTGAAACGCATTCCCATAGCACAAAAGAGCCGCGTAAAATTAGTGTGATTAATGCGTCCCCGATAATTGAGGACGTGTGTGAACTTGTTTTGACATGTTTTGTCGGAGATAAACACGAGTGTGTGTGTGTGTATGTATTCCCGCATTCCTATCCTTGTTGGCACCTGCATATAGTTTAACACCTTACCAGTTGGGACCGGAAAAATGTTGGGGCATTTTCCGGTGCCAACAATTTTTAAGCCTACACGAAGTTCGTGACGACCCCCTGGTCCTCCTGGCAGAATTTCGGAAAGGTCCCAATAATTATAGAAAAATGTGAGAATCTGTGTATACCGTGTGTATGCTCTGCCGAATTAACTGCCTCCTGGTGGTCTCAGACTTTAACTAAGAAAGTGTGTGTGTAGATATGACGCATACAGCATTTATTGCCACTGCCCTGCTTACGGGATGGAGAAACGTAAGTGAAGTGGAAAGAGGAGGTGAGTCGTGCGGGGGGAATGAACACATAAGCAAATTTACACAGTGCTTGTTGGTACCGACGCAACCTTGAAATTTTCGTTTGCGCAGTCGCGTCTACTCACAGTAGCCTGCCTGTCACATGACATAATTAAATAGCAGAAGGTGGGTTGAAATTAGGTATGAGGCATTGATCCCAATTGGAGAAAGGTATATGCATATATTTACTACTCGTACTTCCAGAAACGATGGGAACAGTAACAAAGATTGTGATAAATTAATGGAAGATAGGCTAGCGTAAAACATATACACAGAGCGTGATCTTATCGAGACACCATCATTGTTTCTATCTACGCACGTAGTTCGATTTTCTGTTGCTCCATGTATGAAGGTCTCAGACCAGTGTTTAAAGCGAAAGTTAATTTATTTGAACAGAAGCAAAAACAAATGTATCCTAAGAGGAACACAACAATGGTCGAAGATTGAAGACTTACAAGCACATTTGCAGAGCACAGAGTCATACATACCTACATACGATATATTCCAACTTTCACACTATTTTATTTCCTTCTTTTGTCAAACTGAACTCATTAGTTTAAAAATAATAATAAACTAAAAATTTATATTAACCTTTAACAAATAAAAAAAAACAGTAGTTTACAGATATGTCACATACAGATTTGTTAAATTAATCCAAACATATGGAGTAGGAAACAAGTAAGATGTCTGGGTTGGCAAAGAATAGGCAGCGACCGCAGCCCTTGATTGTTGGTGGGAGTGATAGGGTTAACTACGTATTCTGTGAGTCTCAGTAGAATAGTAGTGTGCCTGTATCGAGCAAGCGTTCATAAACTAATATCCAAATTAACCAATATCCAAAAAGGCCAAATTACTAAAGCTCGGATATATTGTGTTAGCGTGGTGAAAGTGGCAAGTATGCTGAGTGTGTCGCGAGTAACAACATTTAGGTGACGGTCAAAGTGATGAAATTCTACAAAAATTACGGGGACACAACATCCTTGAACAGTGGTTAAAAGAAAATCCTATGTGACAGGTCCCACGTACAGCTGTGAGATATTACGATATATCGATTGGTAAACATTTTTAAGTATCGAAAACTTTTAAAATCGATGTTTTTCATATTTCAATATTTTTCAATATTTCGGTATTTTTCAGTATTACGATATTACGATTCTTCGATATTTTTAATGCTTTAATATGTCTATGTTTAACAATATTTCGATAATTTCTATTTAACCTCTTCAATCCCAGGTAATCATCTGCAATCATACACATTTATATATTTGTGTATTTGTATCGTAGGAAAGCAAATTTGTACAATTTTAAATTGGAGTGTTATAAAACATAGAAATGACGTTTTGTAAGAAGACAATACCTAGGTATATCTATTTTCATAACCCGAATCTGCCTAATCGAAAAAATAAAGAAAACCTCTGAATTTTAGTATATTCCAAATCTGAAGCATTTTCCACTACTAGTATCCGAAATAAACTGTTTTGAACTTTAAAAATCATTTCCTGAAAAAAAATGTAAAAATGGCCATCCCCTTTTCCCCTGGACTCTTTATTTATGACAATTTTAGAAGGGACTACTCGGTAGCCTTATGCAAGCTCATGCAAACGATATGCATATTTGCGACATGCGGGCATTCGAGCTATGTTGGAGCCATGAATGACAGTATTTCTTGTAGAATGGCCTTGCCGTCTGATTGTCTTCGTATGGTGGTGTTCTAAAGCTTTTGTAGGTAGCGCTTATACGTAATAGTAGCATTGGTTAATTTAGTTTATTCAGTAATATGTGTAATGTTTTTCGAATCCAGGTTTTCTGCATCGAAGACTGTAACGACAGTGATTTAGCTACAAGGGAACTAAAGAAGGAAACTAAAATTATCCAAAATTTTTGTGTTGGAAGAAATGTGACCGTAACTACGCAAAACGTAAAACCAAAGAGCCCATTGGGAATGAAACGAAATCTTTCACTTTTACGTGCTACAGTTTTGCCGGCTAGGCTAAAGGAGACAGTAATAGTTATGAAATGGTGTAATGAAGAAAATGGGGGAAACTGAGGAACCCCCAGAAAACCCACGCACACGGTGTTTGTCCACCACAAAGTTTATTTGGCGTAATCAAACCAGGGATCCCACTCAACGGAGCCCATAGGGAATAATAGAGAAGAAGTGTACGTAACTGGAGACAAAAATAGGTTAGGCTATCACTACTGAACAAATTGTATTGTGGGATAGGCGGTAGTACATGGGAGAGGAAAAGGGATAAATATTACAATTTATAATGGTATTAAAGCAGACAATTCGCATATCAGGACGATAAATTTGCTGAGAATCGGAACGATGAAAATTCGCTTCAAGTGGTCTACTTGTGATGGCAAAGAGCTTTTATGAACTATATAATACTGTAGTAGAGACAACAACTGTATTTCTTGTCCCAATGTGAACACGGTACACTTTGAAACTATGAACATTCAATATTAAATCTGGTTGCAGGAGATATATAGCTTTCGATTACAATAGAGGAATAAGATTAGAGATTACATGTTTTTCGGACGCTGAATACGCAACAAAAATTTCTATGTATTATCGTATTTGCTCTACGGAGATCAACAATGAAACCGGAAGTAGTATTCAGTTTTACTAGTTTCGCCTTTAGTGCCTAGGAAAGAGTGAAACAAATATATTCTTGGGACGATGAATCGAATACAAAAAACATTTTCGCTAATTATTTCCATTTATGCTGTATAGAGATTAACGTTAAAACCAGAAATTCTCTACTTTGACCACTTCTTAAATTAAATTGGTCAAAGACTGAAGTGATCCTTGGGATCTTGAATCGATCACAGAAAACCGATTCTCATACATAACTTTCAGTTTTATCTCAATGCAGATCAATACTGGCACTAGCAGCAGTAGTAATTTCTTTACCATTTCCGCTTTAATAGAGAGCGAGTGAAGATGGTATATTTTCTTGAGATGCTTAATTAATTCTAGAAAAATGCTTTTCGCTATCTGTCACTGTGTTCTTTCTATGGTAATCAGTGTTGAAACCGTAAAATGTTTATTTTCACTACTTCCGGTTTTAGAAAAGCGTTAACGGAGAAAATGGGAGCTATTCTTGGAATGGCGAATCAATTCCAAAAACCGCTTCTTGATATACCTTACGGTTTTCTTCCTGTACGGAGACTGATATTGAAACGTTGACTATAGCTCTTTTCAAATGTGAAGTTAAACACCTTTGAGAAGGTTTCCTGCTCCTTTAATAGCAGTGAAGTGACGTTGTCATCATTGTGGGGCAGATGACAGACAGTATATAGACACACAGAATTTCGTACTACTATGATTTTTGTCAATGTCAGTACCTAGAAATATCGTATATCATTGGCTACCGCTCAAGTAGACTTTCATGTGAAAAAAGGTACAGTAATAATTTCTTGTTTTAGCAGACAGACGACAGATATATTTCCTTAACACGCTCAATCCATACCAAAAAAAAAAAAAAACTTGTCGTTATATATTGAAGCTTTTGTTCTACGGCAATTAATCTTGAAACCAGATACGGTTGTCTTCTACCACTTTCAGTTTGAATAGAGACTTACCAGAGCCGATTGAATCTATTCTTTAGCAGCATAATAGATTCCAGAAATCTCATTTTCTATATCTTACTTTCGCTCTCTCTCTCTCTCCCTCCCCCTGTGTAGATCAATATTGAAACCGGAAACAGTAGTAAAATAATACAATTTCGAATTATAGTAGAGAAATACAGATTCTTTCTTTGAGAAACTGAATCGATTTATGGAAATTATTTGTCAATATCTAGTACAGCTTTTGTTATGCTTAATTTCTAAAATTTCTGTTTGAACAACATATTAAGGGAGTAAAAAGAAACTTATCTTGGGACGCTGAATCGATTAAAAAACTGGTTTTCGATATATTTCACCGTTCTTTCTATAAATATCAATACTTCAACTTGAAGTAACATTAAATTTATAATGCTTTCGGTTTTAATACCATATGGATGAAGATTCTAAAATATTTCAAAAATTGAACTGATTCCCGAAAACATGTTCTGCAGCTCTTTTTAAGTGAGTAGTTACATGAGTGGTAGCCAATGATACGAGATGTTTCCAGGTAGCTCATCTGGCATTGACAATAATCATAGTATTGCGAAAAGTCTTGAAAAGATGTATTATTATTACTATTATTACTGTTTTAATTTTAAGGCGATCAATGTTGAGACTGCATAAGGTCGACTTTTACCACTTAGGACTTCAATAGTGGATTAACGGAGGATAAGATGGTGCCTATTTTTGAGACGCTGAATCGATTTTCGAAAACCACTTCTCAATATATCTCACCACTTTTGCTCTAATCTCTGTCGACAAATGGAAGGACGGGTATAGCCGTTTTGTAAAACTTCCGATATTTATGTATAACATAGTTTGCAAGACTACAAATTGAAACTCATTATCTTTTAATTAAAATATCCATCCAATTGCCTTACCATTTCAACATAACTTTAGTTAAGTCTACAAGGATTATAATGCTAACTTTAGTTAAGTCTACAAGCATTATAATGCTTTTATTGTACCCATCAATTATAACATTCAAGAGACGTCCATGCTTATATGGAGTTATTCTGTGCTCATTCGGTAACGTTTTGTTTTTTATGAGGAGCTATTCTTTTATTTTGTACATTTTCATATTTCTCCATTGAATAGCCTAGAGCTTCAGCAGTACCCGTGTCACGACGCGCTCACACGTTTCCTCATTTTAGTGTTTACAGGAATGCTTTCCTTTATCATAAAATGTTAGGCCATTATGAAGCATTGGATTCAATTATTTTCAAACACAAGAATACCTAAGACAAATGTATTTAAAAGTTTTGTTGATCATTTCAGTTTGGATAAAGTTTCAGTTGCCTTTTTATAATAACTTAATCAACTGAGATATCAGTAGATTTATTTTTGTATCAGTATTCTATATCACTATATCTCTCCATCAGTATTCTATACAGTATTGTATAAGTATTTATCGTTCTACTCTGTTCTATATTCTTAAGAGGAGACTAAGGCTACTCTGGTCATTAATAACATGTAAACGAAAATAATAATAAATGGTATTTATTAAGAATGCCAAATTTTTAAGTGACTATTAAAATTTAAGCTTCGCAAAAAGATCGCGGATTTAGAAGACAAAAATCCTCACCACCAGGAACGACATTTTGGAAGAGCATAGACGGTAATTGTCACTCCTAGTTTTTTTTTGCAAATACAGACAATTTAATAAAAAATCGTATTTTGGCAAGCAGTTCTTATTGCAGTGTCTGTCACTTTTCCGTGAGGGTTTTACGAAAGTCTGGAAGAGTACTTGGTAGAGGCATACGCTCGGCAACACGTCTCCCTAGAGCATCCCGAGCATGCCCTATGGGTTGAACTCCAAGGAATACGTTGGCCATCAGATTTAATGAATATTCTCTTCCTCAAGGAGGGCGGCCACGACAGCTGTATGATGCGGACAAGCTATGACATTCATAAAACGAAACTTTGGACCCATAGCTGCACGCAACGAACGAACATAACGGAGAATGACATTAATGCAACAACTGGCCTCTCTTATAGTCCCTCCTTCTACAAACTGCATTTCACTGAGTGTTAAATAACAAAACTTATATTTCGTGCTCTTACCTAGCTGATAATGAAGGTTTTCAATCTAAAATTTTGGATTTATTCCAATCGCTCCAGCCGTTTCCGCTCCACACTGTAAGGCGTCCAGTGTTAAAGGTTTACGATTTCTTTCTGTTTAATTTGAAGAATATACGAATATACCGGATGTATCGTATATAATACTCATTCTCAAAGCTGCTTCAAGATAGATTCCCGGCGACGTCACCATCAAACAGGTCGGGACTTTTGAAATGCATTAGTAAGTCGAAGATTGTAACTCACACTGTAATGTAAGTTCTATAACTCATTTTACTTTCAGTATAAAATCGAAACTCCTAAATATATATCTTGGCTATGTCACTGATTTAGATACAATCAAAACCACCAGTAGTATTTTATTGATTATAAATCTCACGACCGCAGATGAAAATTTCAACATGATTGCTTAATTTGATGCATGATTATAAAGTAATGCTTAATGCTTATGAACTAAACCTTAAGAGAACAACAGAAACGGTAATGAAAATGATAAAATTATCGTCTTGTGTAAGTAATAAGGACAGAATTCTGTTTTGATAAACAAGGAGTAGGAAAAAGTTATAGCCTTGATTTTTTACTAGTAGGTACGGGCCACCGCACTACACTTTGACGCTCCCACTTCCTAAACTGTTAGGCCACACTTCCTATTGAAACTTGTATTTCTGAAAAAGGAATAAAATAATTTGTCTTCGAAAATTCAATTGAATAAACTTCACCCTTCTTCCCCAAAAAATGTACCACCCTTCAGATATTTTCATTAGATATGTAATACTCTATATTAGAGCAATTAACAAAATAATTGTTTTTGCAATATTAACAAAAGCACCTGAGCCATTTTTGAGAAAATCGTTAGAAATCTCACCCCAAGAGCAAACTATATATTATGGATCATTTTTGATCCTGCGAGTTTAGCCATATATTTTAGCATACGTCGATTGAGAAAATTGTCGGGAAAAATCTTGAGTAAACTACCCTTTGTTTTTTTTTTTCAGGAACAATGAGTTATTTCATGTTACTAGATTACTAATGAAATACTTATTTATGAAATCACTTGAGTTGTTTTCTGAAACGAAAAGCAACCGCAAAATACACGAATATGCTACCCCTAGTAGATTTTTTCCCAGGAAAATGATTTTTACCACACTATAGGGTTGTTAAAGAAATATTTATAAATTATCAACAAAATCGCCTGGGACATTTTTTGGAAATCGTCGATAAACAACTCACCCCCAATTCACAAACTGTCCCTGCTATATTTCTTTACGTCAAATGACTTATGCCATATTGCCAGGTTATTCATGAAATATTTATTTACGAAATACGAATAAAGTAGCCTGAGCCGTTCTTTTAGAAAAGCATCGATAAAAAGCTCAACCCCAAGAATAAACTACTCCTCGCAGATTTTTCCCAGGGAAATGTCTTATACCACAATATAAGGTTCGTAATTAAATATTGATTTATGAAACATAAAAAAAAATGTTGGAGTCATTTTTCAGAAAATCGTGTTTTTCGATTTTTACTCTTCAGTAAACCACTCTAATTTGAAGTAAACTTAGCGAACGGGCAGACGGATATATATCGAAAAATCAGCGAACCTAGAAGTGTAATAGGTAAATTGCGGAGAAACCGGAAAGATGCTCATTAAAAGGAAAACTTCATATTAAAAATGGAAAGTTGACATAAGATTTCATGTAGAAGAGATTTCTTTTTTAAGAAAAGAAGTTGATTTTGGTCTTTGTATAACGATAAATGTCCTAACATTACATCCCACGAAGATTTGGAGAGCTTTTATAATAACATTTCATTAGCACTATGGATCCAATCGCAAATTATTTTTGGTTTTCTAATGTGTGAAAATGGCCAATGACTGACGACGCTCATTGATCGACTGGTTGGAATTAAGTCTCCCTTTTTAGCACCTAGGCTATATCACAAGAGGCACACTAATCCAAAACACATTGCTCGGGTTTGTATTTGAAGAAACTACCACTACTAAAACTTGAACCAATGATACCACCTTGTGTGATAAATCCATATTGTAGGATTTTTTAACATTTGCTTTTAGAAAAGGGATAAAGGAAGTTTTCGTCGAAATTGGCAGCGTAGGATTATGTGGCATTTTTACACCTTATCGACGCCAACTATTATTTTATGAACCGAAAATAGTCTAATAAATCTTCAGTCTAAAATCAGCTTAATTGTAATTTTATGCTACAAAGACATGGTAAAGGAAAATGTCTTTTAAAAAACTGCTATCGGCCGCCAACAAACTTAAATTGTGCTCTGGCATTGAAAATATATACTGCGAAATGAAGATGTATTTTATTTTTCCTTTTCTTGTTATTTTCATATTAATTGTCATACATATTTCATTATCATACAGACAATGGCGGTAATTATGTGAATTGTTTGATAATGTATGCGGGACTACGTATACAAAAAGTGCATTCGCGGTCTCATTGTTAAGACCCGTACTCCGAGGTCATATACTCAAGGAATTTTCAGCTGAAAAGGCACGAAATGTCGTAGAAACCAAACGTTGTGTGTTGAATTAGGAATATATCGCTTTGAAATAAAGTGCAGCGACAACTAAGGAGAGGATGTAGTGTCCGGTCTGGTTGCGCCCATGTGTGGCTACCTTTCACATGATGCAGGAGAGAATCAGGCAATTATGTGTTCGGTCGAAGTCGAATTGACTCGACAGTGTGTGTGGGGAAATAATAGCGTTCGCAATGAAACATTCGATGATTGAGGAGCAGCGAGATATTATCTGATATCTGAATGGGAAAAGGGGTTTCATCGGTCGATATTCATCGCCGGATGGTGGCTGTATACGGGAGAGATTGTGTGCCCAACAAATCAGAGATAAAGCTCCACGATTACGCTTGTCAACACGTCTCGCAGGTCACACGAAGTTTACTTAATAAGTTGAAGAGGGAGCAGCTCCGCCCTACAGTTTGGACATATCTCACTGGGACTTCCATTTGTTTGGTCTGCTAAAAAGACATCTCAAAGGCAAGCGCTTGAACACGGACGAGAACTGAAAGAAACAGTTTAAGACTGGCTGTTCTTGCACCCACTGGATAGCTTAAACAGTGGGATAGTTGTGCTCAGGCGTCTGGTAATTACTTTCGAACAAAGGCTTCGATTATATCCACAGTGTCATCTTTCACCTTTCCATTTGAACACACCTCGTTTATCTGACTTAAATATAATAAAATTAATACATTCTTTGTCTCAGGTCTAGTTAGAGAGAACGACGAGAAGAAAAACTTGGCTGCCATAATGGTTTTCTGTTTTTGATAAGAACTGCTTCTTAACTGTTATATAATGATCCAACTTTTTTTAAATCACCAACTTTTTAATTCGATAAATTTGTGTTCTTCTATCGCAAGCATATATACTATTAATTAAACCAACAGTGCAAATAATATTATCAAGCAAACAGGTGGTAGCAACGATCCTCCAGACCCCTGGAGGAGTGGTGAACCTGGAAACTGTTTTGCACACGGCTTGGGTGTTATTCCAGTGATGGGAAAACTTATTTAGGAAGGGGCCAAAAGAAAAAAAACAATTTGGCCGGCTAATATTCAAAGAAAAAGAACAATTAGGTGGCCTATACATTTTCTTAAAAAAAAAAGAAACTTCTTGTAATAAAGTGGAGTCTTCTTGTAATAACTGGAGTGGAGTGGAAACTTCTTGTAATAAAGCCCATGATTGAAAACCTATAAAGTGGAAGTGCTAAATGAAACTTGTACAGCATTTCTACAAGTTTCTCACAATATTTAATAAAGTGGGATTCACAGAAGTGAGGTTAAATTCTGTAGATCAGGACTCATACTGCGGACCTTGTGGTGGACAAACACAGTGCTAGTGGATTTCGTCGGGGTTCTCCCGTTTCCTCCCACTTTCTTCATTCCATCATTTCACTCACCTCTCATCATCACCGTCTCATTTAGCCTAACCGGCATAATCGTGGGACGTAAAATTTAAAAATTTCATTTCATTTTGCATATTGAGGACCTGATAGAATGTTTCAGCCGGTGGCATCTGGCCCGTTGCCGTAGTTTGCCCATCACTGTTCTAGTCTACAGATGGATAAGACAAAACCGGTTTCGTCACAACTGTGCCAAGTTGCTGCATAATTAATATCAGTGCTAGACCTTAGTTATGCACTGAAAACTTTTGTTTACTTTTGTCTGGTGCTGGCATGTCTGCACTCCTATTCTTTGCTGTCTTGGGTTAGAGATTGTTTTCTTTCTTTAACTGAAGTGACAAAACAACCTGGGCTCTACACCAATCATATAAATGTTTTGCTTTACCTCTGCTGCATCGAAAGATTTCGGTATACGATTCGTGGAGCCGTCTTGCGAACGCACGCTTGACAAAACGTCAAACACCAAAAGTTCACCAACAATATTACCAAACTTTGAAGACGTGCTGATGATTTGGTTTCGCAAAAACACTTCCTAAATAAATCTAAAGACATTGTATAATCGTGAAACATTCTCCATACAATGCGGGAGACGACAGAGGCAAAATGTCATGCATAGGAGTTCTAAACCGCCCCATCACGTTCTATAGGTAGGAAAATCGGTATATATAGGTGAATTAGGCAATGTAGGCAGTTGTGAATGATATTACGAGGAGTGTTCGATAATTCCTGATATAGAAGATCTTCCACTTTCCCACATAGTCCCCTTTCACTATAATGTACTTCTCCCAACAATGTTCTAGAGCATTGTTTTTAAAAAAAATCCTTGACGGCTATACTGGAACCCATTCTTCGACAGTCTGCATAACATGCTCATTGTTGGCAAACTTTGTTCTTCGCTGGTGCTACTTAATCTTGGGAGACAGGCGAAAGTCACTTGGGGCAAGATCTGGATAGTGGGAAGGTGCTCAAGTATTTCATACCTAATATCGGCAATAGGGGTAGAGGAAAGGTGACTTTTGTGAGTAGAAGCATTGTACTGCAGCAGCAGCACTTTCACGTGTAGCTGGGTTTCCCCTTGATTGCCTGCCTACTTTTGGAATAAGTTAGAAATAGTAGTCACTTGTAATTGTGGTTGGACCTTAAAGATAATCAATGAAAAGTATGCCATTACTCTCCCCTCCCAGAAAAAAATGTTTGCCATAATCTTGCCATCTGATTGCATTATATTGAATTTCTTGAGGGGTGAACATCATGAAGCTGCCACTGCATGCTATGTTAATTGGACTCTGAACCACAATGATGTATCAAGGTTCCACACAGCCATAAGAATACATAGCCAAATCAATTCAACTCTCTGCACTGTTCGGAATTTTGCGTACTCGTCTTATGTGAAAGGAATTTTAAAGTTTAAAAGAGAAGAAGAATATTTGTTTTAATAGAACGTCATTTCAGTTTCCGTTTTTCAAGATAATTTATTAAGAGTCTCGTTTAAGATAGACTAACGGGGAAAAGAATTGAAATATTTTCATTTTTCTAATGCTTTTCCGTCGTACGTAAGGTAAGTCAGGGCTAGATTAGCTTATCTGGAGGCCGTGGCTAGAAGAAAATATGTGGCCCCTGTTGACTTCACCTAATAAATTTCTCTCAAAGTACAGTATGAAAGTTAAGAGAATGTGTTTAATATTTTTGGTATTTTTATTTTATGATGATTATATCGTCATGATTCATTTTTGAAAGCCAGTTAAGATTTTGATCAGATTGGAGGACCCTATTCACCTGGAGACCCGGGCTATAGCCTCCCTAAGTCCCTCCCTTTATCCGGCCCTGGTGTTAGTGCATGTGCTTTCGTGTCTATTGCTTAAGCTGCTATCCCGATACTAGTACGTTTTCTGGTTTAAAATTAGAGAGGTTGAAAAATTTCGTATCCGATTCTCTGAAACCTATCGTCTATTTAGGTTCATTCCGAGAGTTACCGAAAGTCATGTTAATTATTCATTATCTGCACTCATTCTGTGATTTTTTTTACTGATGCGGTAGTTTGATTGGACTATAGAATATAAACACACTTACCAACTGGTCAATATTTGTTATCATTTCATTCTTCCTTCTACGATTTTGTAAGATTATTACATCAAAATTGTCGAACAGTGTACATTCTTTCAGAAAATAGCTGACTTTTTATTAAAAAGCTGGACTTTTTACATGTAAATTTGAAAACACTTTACCTTATAATTGTGTGGATGATGTTGAATCTGCATTGTTTCTTGAATCAGAATTGTAGTTGCCCCGGCCAGCATTTTTTGACTGAAGAAACGCATGATGTTGCAACAAGTATTTGTAAAATTCTTCATAATTCATGTTCATGAAACTACGTACAATTTTATTACAATGATCGATCCCGTAACTGACTGTATGAAAGAGCTTTTTTACATTAAGCATTGACTAGAGAAAACACTCTTTACTCTCTGCATTACCGTACTGCTAAAATCGCAAAACAAAGTTGATAGATGGATATTTCAATGCTATTGTTACTTCTGAAAAATACCTATCACTACTCTTCAGCAACAGTTAAATTTTCATTCTAGATTAGGAACTCATATAAGATAAGAGACACATATTGAGTTATTAGGCCTAAGCTATATGCTATATGACTATGCTTATATAACTACTTACATATCTTTCGTCATTTATAGTTTCGTCTTTCATTGATTATTTTCTGAAAGATCAAAGGGAGTTACAGAGTACAAATTCAACCAAAATCATTGATCTGAATCAAACTTGGCCACGTGTAAATCCTGATGTTGTACGCATGTGAAATAAATATGATGTGCAGGCTTTTAGTTCCCGAGTTAGATGATATCAAATTTAAAGTTTGGACTTCGACACATTTTAGAGAATCAATTTTAATAAAGAGTTGATTAAAAACCAATGAAGGACAGTTTTCTAGCGTAATTGAGAAACATACTAATTTTTCAAGCAAAATATTGATCAAATACAAATATGGTTAAATGTCAGACTATTCAAAAATAATTGAAATGATGTCTCGACATTAAAAAATTGTCGTTGGACCCTAAAGATAATCAATGAAAAGTATGCCATTACTGTCCCCTCCCAGAAAAAAATGTTTGCCATGACCTTGCAATTGAAAAGAATTGAAATATTTTCATTTTTCTAATGCTTTTCCGTCGTACGTAAGGTAAGTCAGGGCTGGATTAACTTATCTGGAGGCCGTGGCTAGAAGAAAATATGTGGCCCCTGTTGACTTCACCTAATAAATTTCTCTCAAAGTACAGTATGAAAGTTAAGAGAATGTGTTTAATATTTTTGGTCATTTTATTTTATGATGATGATTATATCGTCATAATCCATTTTTGAAAGCCAGTTGAGATTTTGATCAGAATGGAGGACCCTATTCACCTGGAGACCCGGGCTATAGCCTCCCTAAGTCCCCCCTTTATCCGGCCCTGGTGTTAGTGCATGTGCTTTCGTGTCCATTGCTTAAGCTGCTATCCCGATACTAGTACGTTTTCTGGTTTAAAATTAGAGAGGTTGAAAAATTTCGTATCCGATTCTCTGAAACCTATCGTCTATTTAGGTTCATTCCGAGAGTTACCGAAAGTCATGTTAATCATTCACTATCTGCACTCATACTGTGATATTTTTTTTACTGGTGCGGTAGTGGGAACTCTGCATTTGATGTTTTGATTGGACTATAGAATATAAACACACTTACCAACTGGTCAATATTTGTTATCATTTCATTCTTCCTTCTACGATTTTGTAAGATTATTACATCAAAATTGTCGAACAGTGTACATTCTTTCAGAAAATAGCTGACTTTTTATTAAAAAGCTGGACTTTTTACATGTAAATTTGAAAACACTTTACCTTATAATTGTGTGGATGATGTTGAATCTGCATTGGTTCTTGAATCAGAATTGTAGTTGCCCCGGCCAGCATTTTTTGACTGAAGTAATGCATGATGTTGCAACAAGTATTTGTAAAATTCTTCATAATTCATGTTCATGAAACTACGTACAATTTTATTACAATGATCGATCCCGTTAACTGACTGTATGAAAGAGCTTTTTTACATTAAGCATTGACTAGAGAAAACACTCTTTACTCTCTGCATTACCGTACTGCTAAAATCGCAAAACAAAGTTGATAGATGGATATTTCAATGCTATTGTTACTTCTGAAAAATACCTATCACTACTCTTCAGCAACAGTTAAATTTTCATTCTAGATTAGGAACTCATATAAGATAAGAGACACATATTGAGTTATTAGGCCTAAGCTATATGCTATATGACTATGCTTATATAACTACTTACATATCTTTCGTCATTTATAGTTTCGTCTTTCATTGATTATTTTCTGAAAGATCAAAGGGAGTTACAGAGTACAAATTCAACCAAAATCATTGATCTGAATCAAACTTGGCCACGTGTAAATCCTGATGTTGTACGCATGTGAAATAAATATGATGTGCAGGCTTTTAGTTCCCGAGTTAGATGATATCAAATTTAAAGTTTGGACTTCGACACATTTTAGAGAATCAATTTTAATAAAGAGTTGATTAAAAACCAATGAAGGACAGTTTTCTAGCGTAATTGAGAAACATACTAATTTTTCAAGCAAAATATTGATCAAATACAAATATGGTTAAATGTCAGACTATTCAAAAATAATTGAAATGATGTCTCGACATTAAAAAATTGTCGTTGGACCCTAAAGATAATCAATGAAAAGTATGCCATTACTGTCCCCTCCCAGAAAAAAATGTTTGCCATGACCTTGCAATTGAAAAGAATTGAAATATTTTCATTTTTCTAATGCTTTTCCGTCGTACGTAAGGTAAGTCAGGGCTGGATTAACTTATCTGGAGGCCGTGGCTAGAAGAAAATATGTGGCCCCTGTTGACTTCACCTAATAAATTTCTCTCAAAGTACAGTATGAAAGTTAAGAGAATGTGTTTAATATTTTTGGTCATTTTATTTTATGATGATGATTATATCGTCATAATCCATTTTTGAAAGCCAGTTGAGATTTTGATCAGAATGGAGGACCCTATTCACCTGGAGACCCGGGCTATAGCCTCCCTAAGTCCCCCCTTTATCCGGCCCTGGTGTTAGTGCATGTGCTTTCGTGTCCATTGCTTAAGCTGCTATCCCGATACTAGTACGTTTTCTGGTTTAAAATTAGAGAGGTTGAAAAATTTCGTATCCGATTCTCTGAAACCTATCGTCTATTTAGGTTCATTCCGAGAGTTACCGAAAGTCATGTTAATCATTCACTATCTGCACTCATACTGTGATATTTTTTTTACTGGTGCGGTAGTGGGAACTCTGCATTCGATGTTTTGATTGGACTATAGAATATAAACACACTTACCAACTGGTCAATATTTGTTATCATTTCATTCTTCCTTCTACGATTTTGTAAGATTATTACATCAAAATTGTCGAACAGTGTACATTCTTTCAGAAAATAACTGACTTTTTATTAAAAAGCTGGACTTTTTACATGTAAATTTGAAAACACTTTACCTTATAATTGTGTGGATGATGTTGAATCTGCATTGGTTCTTGAATCAGAATTGTAGTTGCCCCGGCCAGCATTTTTTGACTGAAGTAATGCATGATGTTGCAACAAGTATTTGTAAAATTCTTCATAATTCATGTTCATGAAACTACGTACAATTTTATTACAATGATCGATCCCGTTAACTGACTGTATGAAAGAGGTTTTTTACATTAAGCATTGACTAGAGAAAACACTCTTTACTCTCTGCATTACCGTACTGCTAAAATCGCAAAACAAAGTTGATAGATGGATATTTCAATGCTATTGTTACTTCTGAAAAATACCTATCACTACTCTTCAGCAACAGTTAAATTTTCATTCTAGATTAGGAACTCATATAAGATAAGAGACACATATTGAGTTATTAGGCCTAAGCTATATGCTATATGACTATGCTTATATAACTACTTACATATCTTTCGTCATTTATAGTTTCGTCTTTCATTGATTATTTTCTGAAAGATCAAAGGGAGTTACAGAGTACAAATTCAACCAAAATCATTGATCTGAATCAAACTTGGCCACGTGTAAATCCTGATGTTGTACGCATGTGAAATAAATATGATGTGCAGGCTTTTAGTTCCCGAGTTAGATGATATCAAATTTAAAGTTTGGACTTCGACACATTTTAGAGAATCAATTTTAATAAAGAGTTGATTAAAAACCAATGAAGGACAGTTTTCTAGCGTAATTGAGAAACATACTAATTTTTCAAGCAAAATATTGATCAAATACAAATATGGTTAAATGTCAGACTATTCAAAAATAATTGAAATGATGTCTCGACATTAAAAAATTGTCGTTGGACCCTAAAGATAATCAATGAAAAGTATGCCATTACTGTCCCCTCCCAGAAAAAAATGTTTGCCATGACCTTGCAATTGAAAAGAATTGAAATATTTTCATTTTTCTAATGCTTTTCCGTCGTACGTAAGGTAAGTCAGGGCTGGATTAACTTATCTGGAGGCCGTGGCTAGAAGAAAATATGTGGCCCCTGTTGACTTCACCTAATAAATTTCTCTCAAAGTACAGTATGAAAGTTAAGAGAATGTGTTTAATATTTTTGGTCATTTTATTTTATGATGATGATTATATCGTCATAATCCATTTTTGAAAGCCAGTTGAGATTTTGATCAGAATGGAGGACCCTATTCACCTGGAGACCCGGGCTATAGCCTCCCTAAGTCCCCCCTTTATCCGGCCCTGGTGTTAGTGCATGTGCTTTCGTGTCCATTGCTTAAGCTGCTATCCCGATACTAGTACGTTTTCTGGTTTAAAATTAGAGAGGTTGAAAAATTTCGTATCCGATTCTCTGAAACCTATCGTCTATTTAGGTTCATTCCGAGAGTTACCGAAAGTCATGTTAATCATTCACTATCTGCACTCATACTGTGATATTTTTTTTACTGGTGCGGTAGTGGGAACTCTGCATTTGATGTTTTGATTGGACTATAGAATATAAACACACTTACCAACTGGTCAATATTTGTTATCATTTCATTCTTCCTTCTACGATTTTGTAAGATTATTACATCAAAATTGTCGAACAGTGTACATTCTTTCAGAAAATAGCTGACTTTTTATTAAAAAGCTGGACTTTTTACATGTAAATTTGAAAACACTTTACCTTATAATTGTGTGGATGATGTTGAATCTGCATTGGTTCTTGAATCAGAATTGTAGTTGCCCCGGCCAGCATTTTTTGACTGAAGTAATGCATGATGTTGCAACAAGTATTTGTAAAATTCTTCATAATTCATGTTCATGAAACTACGTACAATTTTATTACAATGATCGATCCCGTTAACTGACTGTATGAAAGAGCTTTTTTACATTAAGCATTGACTAGAGAAAACACTCTTTACTCTCTGCATTACCGTACTGCTAAAATCGCAAAACAAAGTTGATAGATGGATATTTCAATGCTATTGTTACTTCTGAAAAATACCTATCACTACTCTTCAGCAACAGTTAAATTTTCATTCTAGATTAGGAACTCATATAAGATAAGAGACACATATTGAGTTATTAGGCCTAAGCTATATGCTATATGACTATGCTTATATAACTACTTACATATCTTTCGTCATTTATAGTTTCGTCTTTCATTGATTATTTTCTGAAAGATCAAAGGGAGTTACAGAGTACAAATTCAACCAAAATCATTGATCTGAATCAAACTTGGCCACGTGTAAATCCTGATGTTGTACGCATGTGAAATAAATATGATGTGCAGGCTTTTAGTTCCCGAGTTAGATGATATCAAATTTAAAGTTTGGACTTCGACACATTTTAGAGAATCAATTTTAATAAAGAGTTGATTAAAAACCAATGAAGGACAGTTTTCTAGCGTAATTGAGAAACATACTAATTTTTCAAGCAAAATATTGATCAAATACAAATATGGTTAAATGTCAGACTATTCAAAAATAATTGAAATGATGTCTCGACATTAAAAAATTGTCGTTGGACCCTAAAGATAATCAATGAAAAGTATGCCATTACTGTCCCCTCCCAGAAAAAAATGTTTGCCATGACCTTGCAATTGAAAAGAATTGAAATATTTTCATTTTTCTAATGCTTTTCCGTCGTACGTAAGGTAAGTCAGGGCTGGATTAACTTATCTGGAGGCCGTGGCTAGAAGAAAATATGTGGCCCCTGTTGACTTCACCTAATAAATTTCTCTCAAAGTACAGTATGAAAGTTAAGAGAATGTGTTTAATATTTTTGGTCATTTTATTTTATGATGATGATTATATCGTCATAATCCATTTTTGAAAGCCAGTTGAGATTTTGATCAGAATGGAGGACCCTATTCACCTGGAGACCCGGGCTATAGCCTCCCTAAGTCCCCCCTTTATCCGGCCCTGGTGTTAGTGCATGTGCTTTCGTGTCCATTGCTTAAGCTGCTATCCCGATACTAGTACGTTTTCTGGTTTAAAATTAGAGAGGTTGAAAAATTTCGTATCCGATTCTCTGAAACCTATCGTCTATTTAGGTTCATTCCGAGAGTTACCGAAAGTCATGTTAATCATTCACTATCTGCACTCATACTGTGATATTTTTTTTACTGGTGCGGTAGTGGGAACTCTGCATTTGATGTTTTGATTGGACTATAGAATATAAACACACTTACCAACTGGTCAATATTTGTTATCATTTCATTCTTCCTTCTACGATTTTGTAAGATTATTACATCAAAATTGTCGAACAGTGTACATTCTTTCAGAAAATAGCTGACTTTTTATTAAAAAGCTGGACTTTTTACATGTAAATTTGAAAACACTTTACCTTATAATTGTGTGGATGATGTTGAATCTGCATTGGTTCTTGAATCAGAATTGTAGTTGCCCCGGCCAGCATTTTTTGACTGAAGTAATGCATGATGTTGCAACAAGTATTTGTAAAATTCTTCATAATTCATGTTCATGAAACTACGTACAATTTTATTACAATGATCGATCCCGTTAACTGACTGTATGAAAGAGCTTTTTTACATTAAGCATTGACTAGAGAAAACACTCTTTACTCTCTGCATTACCGTACTGCTAAAATCGCAAAACAAAGTTGATAGATGGATATTTCAATGCTATTGTTACTTCTGAAAAATACCTATCACTACTCTTCAGCAACAGTTAAATTTTCATTCTAGATTAGGAACTCATATAAGATAAGAGACACATATTGAGTTATTAGGCCTAAGCTATATGCTATATGACTATGCTTATATAACTACTTACATATCTTTCGTCATTTATAGTTTCGTCTTTCATTGATTATTTTCTGAAAGATCAAAGGGAGTTACAGAGTACAAATTCAACCAAAATCATTGATCTGAATCAAACTTGGCCACGTGTAAATCCTGATGTTGTACGCATGTGAAATAAATATGATGTGCAGGCTTTTAGTTCCCGAGTTAGATGATATCAAATTTAAAGTTTGGACTTCGACACATTTTAGAGAATCAATTTTAATAAAGAGTTGATTAAAAACCAATGAAGGACAGTTTTCTAGCGTAATTGAGAAACATACTAATTTTTCAAGCAAAATATTGATCAAATACACATATGGTTAAATGTCAGACTATTCAAAAATAATTGAAATGATGTCTCGACATTAAAAAATTGTCGTTGGACCCTAAAGATAATCAATGAAAAGTATGCCATTACTGTCCCCTCCCAGAAAAAAATGTTTGCCATGACCTTGCAATTGAAAAGAATTGAAATATTTTCATTTTTCTAATGCTTTTCCGTCGTACGTAAGGTAAGTCAGGGCTGGATTAACTTATCTGGAGGCCGTGGCTAGAAGAAAATATGTGGCCCCTGTTGACTTCACCTAATAAATTTCTCTCAAAGTACAGTATGAAAGTTAAGAGAATGTGTTTAATATTTTTGGTCATTTTATTTTATGATGATGATTATATCGTCATAATCCATTTTTGAAAGCCAGTTGAGATTTTGATCAGAATGGAGGACCCTATTCACCTGGAGACCCGGGCTATAGCCTCCCTAAGTCCCCCCTTTATCCGGCCCTGGTGTTAGTGCCTGTGCTTTCGTGTCCATTGCTTAAGCTGCTATCCCGATACTAGTACGTTTTCTGGTTTAAAATTAGAGAGGTTGAAAAATTTCGTATCCGATTCTCTGAAACCTATCGTCTATTTAGGTTCATTCCGAGAGTTACCGAAAGTCATGTTAATCATTCACTATCTGCACTCATACTGTGATATTTTTTTTACTGGTGCGGTAGTGGGAACTCTGCATTTGATGTTTTGATTGGACTATAGAATATAAACACACTTACCAACTGGTCAATATTTGTTATCATTTCATTCTTCCTTCTACGATTTTGTAAGATTATTACATCAAAATTGTCGAACAGTGTACATTCTTTCAGAAAATAGCTGACTTTTTATTAAAAAGCTGGACTTTTTACATGTAAATTTGAAAACACTTTACCTTATAATTGAGTGGATGATGTTGAATCTGCATTGGTTCTTGAATCAGAATTGTAGTTGCCCCGGCCAGAATTTTTTGACTGAAGTAATGCATGATGTTGCAACAAGTATTTGTAAAATTCTTCATAATTCATGTTCATGAAACTACGTACATTTTATTACAATGATCGATCCCGTAACTGACTGTATGAAAGAGGTTTTTCACATTAAGCATTGACTAGAGAAAACACTCTTTACTCGCTGCATTACCGTACTGCTAAAATCGCAAAACAAAGTTGATAGATGGAAATTTGTCGGATAGACAGTTAAATTTTCATTCTAGATTAGGAACTCATATAAGATAAGAGACACATATTGAGTTATTAGGCCTAAGCTGTATGCTATATGACTATGCTTATATAACTACTTACATATCTTTCATCATTTATAGTTTCGTCTTTCATTGATTATTTTCTGAAAGATCAAAGGGAGTTGCAGAGTACAAATTCAACCGAAATCATTGATCTGAATCAAACTTGGCAACGTGTAAATCCTGACGTTGTACGCATGTGAAATAAATATGATGTGCAGGCTTTTAGTTCCCGAGTTAGATGATATCAAATTTAAAGTTTGGACTTCGACACATTTTAGAGAATCAATTTTAATAAAGAGTTGATTAAAAACCAATGAAGGACAGTTTTCTAGCGTAATTGAGAAACATACTAATTTTTCAAGCAAAATATTGAACAAATACAAATATGATTAAATGTCAGACTACTCAAAAATAATTGAAATGATGTCTCGACATTAAAAAATCGCAAAATATCGGACATGTTCGGCAAACGCCGAAAGGATGGCGACTCTAATTTCACTGAAATTACCTGTGAAGAAATATAAATGTTCTATTTCGGTATCTTATCAATGCTTTTCACTTACTAATATTCATATGATTCAAATGCCGGAAAGAGATGGGGAACTACTTGTTTACTAACACGCTGAATCACAAGAACTATATCTCCCAATTTAGATTCAATCCCTGCTCTCGGATACAAATTCAGAAAATGATTTAGACTGTGATTCTGATCCGACCACTTCCACCTCACAAGTTGGCAGTTTTGTTATATAGTAGGCATATGCACGTTCGGCGCGAGACGCGAATTTGATTCCAGGCGGGAGCTCATGTGGTTCGATATCCACGTTAATCAGTAGGTCCACGTCTCATATAGCCTAGCTGGTTAAAGAGACGCTCAACTGAAATCAACAACATTCCGAGTGGGAACTGAAGGGGTTAGGCCTTAACGATAAGGCGGAAGTTCGTGTCAAATGATTCAGTGTTCAAAAGGCATTCTAAAATCCGAACCAACCAAACAATCAAGCTGCGGAAGCACATGAGATGTCCATGTACGTTCCGTTCCGCACGACAAAAGATTACGTTAAACTACTTATTTTTTTCCAGAGCACGGGAACGATAGTGAATATTGAGAAAAGCATTATATTATCAAACATTATATAAAATGCATGTTTTAGATAAATGTTAATCTAAAAAGTTAATTTCAGGGACAGATTAAACATTTATGGATAGGATGTTTATCTCACAAGGAGACTTACGAAAGTGAAACTCACCGATTTGAGTGAAGACTTGTAAACTTGTAGACTTTGTAGACTTGTAAAACATCGAAAAATAATCGACACGTATTTTTTAATTATTATTTCGACATTGGTGCGGGTTTAAGAATAGAAACAAAATTTGAACGTTAGAGGTGATCTTGAAGCATAGACAGAAAACAATTACTTAATGTAGAAAGAAAACATACTGCCAGGGGGTTTGAGGACAGCTGATTCAGAATCTCACGTCAAAATTAGAAAATGTAAATTGTGGATCCAATATGGTGATTACAATTACAAGTCTTCCGGTTTAAATGGTCTGCAGTTAGCCAAGAGCAATTATCCTCTGTCGCAGGCAGGGGTTACTGCGAGGAGGTTGCAGAACGATTTAAAACACCTTTCTCTACTTATTTTAACGATATGCTTGATTAAAACGCATCTCTATATCTCTCATATTCGGGGCATTTGTTTATAGTGAGTCTCCTTGCTTGTCAATATGTCCGAGTTTCATATATCTTCAGTTGTTATAATTATAAATTTATTGAAACACGTTTTACGGTAATGATATTCCGTAAAAACATATGTGATACATAAACATAGTTTACACAACGCACACCTTACTACAGGGATAACTGCGCACAAATTGCAAAATGATGCACAATCTTTGAAACAAAATATTATGGGATTGTCTAATGTAGGAGGTTTTTATTACAAATAACTGCTTTCGTATCACAGATACCTAATAATATTTGCAAATGTGGGAGAAAAAAAACTATTTATGAATCAAAGATTGGATCTTAATTATATTATTACGGAGATGTTAATTTATGTTATAGAGAAGGACAATGCCAGAAACATGCCCCAAGATGTTTTACCAGGAACTAAAGAAGAGTACATCAAGATGCTAAATCCAGTTGTTCCTGAAGGAACGGTTTCTATTTTGAGATACTCTTTTGAGGTTTAACTCGGGACTCAAATATAATATAAATCACTTAAATACGCACCCCCCACTAGTGAGAGGCGATGGGACTCTCTTTCAATAAGCACCTCTAATAGTGTGAAGCGAGGGTATTCACTTTCAATAAGCATCACAAACAGTGAGAGGTGAGGAGTCTCACTTTAAATAAGCACCCCGAATAGTGATAGGTGCAATCACACATGAAGGTTTCAAATCGGTTTTCAACCTTCTCGCAATAACTCCTGCCACCTATGATTGTTCTTGGCTAACTGCAAACAATTTCAAACCAAGACTTTTGTTAATTGTACTCAACATATTGGACATGCAATTTTGAATTTTCTAATTTTGACGTCAGATTTTGAATCAGCTGTTCTAAAAGCTCTCTTGTTTCTTCAATATTAAATGATTGTTTTCTGTCTATGCTTCAAAACCTTCCTAGCGTTCAAAGGGTTATCGAGAGACTTTTAACCCGCACCATAGCCGAAACTAGAAAAAATACGTGTCGATTATTTTTCGATGTTGTACAAATCTGCAAATTTTCATTAAAATCGGTGAGTACACTTCCGTGAGTTTCCTTGTTAGAGACGGTTTCAGTAATATAATAATGATGGCCAAAAGAATTATCTTACAAAGTGACCAGGACTATTACAAGAATATTTTTTTAATTCTAGAAATTACATACAAACTGTGAAAACAAAGTTGTCAGTCATTTTCTAATGTGCAATTTTTGTACTGAGTGCTCTTGTTTCAATGTAATTAAGTTGTTGCTTAAAGTATCAAATGTGGAATACATTTAAATTCATATGATCAATACAAGAGCAACATCAAAAGTCCTGTTCATCTATCCGAAAAGTAATTCAAAATGTCCCATATTGAACGTCTAAGTACTTAGCAAGAAAATGTAAAAATTAGCTAGGCGTTAAATTTCTCAGAATATCCTATTTATGTTTCTGTATTAACATTTTTCTTTCGAAACAGTGCAGATCTTATGCTTTTCCTTCCTATCGACGAATGTGATATAAAAGGAGTCTCACTGTCGTGAGAATGTTACAACGTCATTGTCACGCAGAAGGTAAAGGAAATGTCTGAATGGCTGGAGAGTAAATTGAAAAGGTGGATATATCCTTCCGAGCGTTTATTAACAAATGCAGCAAAGCAGTTGTGATCATAGCAAACCTCTAATGACCTCTCGCCCGTTTACGAACGAGATGTTTCTTTCCCGGTAGAACTTGTTTTAAATACCCACTTCTACTCCGATAAAGCGAAGTGGATACCAAACATACAGAGTGTCTCCCGGTTTAACATGGTTGCAAATTTAAGGAGTAGTGTAGTAAGTTCACTTGACGGATATCTGATACTTTAAATATAAATATCTATGTAGTTTGTTTCCACATATTTTTAAATTCTTGTAGACTTATTTCCCCAAAACTGCATGTTCTTTTCTACTTTGTGGTATTATTTTACACTGTAGATAACTGAAATATTGCAACACTGTAGGGGTCCTCATAACGCCTGTAATTCTATAGAAGAATGTTAACAGTGTGTGTGTGTGTGTAACATTAAATCATCCATATATGTTATTGGTACCGGTACCATTTATATCTTGCAGGTGATGTTGGCACCAGGATCCAATAAATATAGTACGGCACCACAAGTGTTTCCCAAGAAACTGGCAGAAATAGCGACATAAGTATTTTCCCACTGCAAATATGAATAAAATTAAAGCATTTTGATCTCACTCTCGTTTTTGTATCTCTTCTAGTATTTTTTATGCATATTTGGTTCCAACAAGTCGGTCTTCCAACTCGGAGCCAAAAAGTACGCAAATACGCGTATACGTGTGTGTGTGTGTGTGTGTAAGACGGAGAAAGAATAATTGTAAGTGAGATTTAATAGAGTGAAACTGTGTTCACTACAACGCCTTTCACTTCAAACCTGTGTATTTGGTTAATCTTGTTCCGCTGGATTACGATAGCTGTGAATAAGTATGACACCAACCGTTTTTATTAAAATAGCTAAGTAAAAATTGTATTACTAAAATGTTACGGTCCATGATAATCCCTGAAGCCTTAAAAGAGTATGTTGTGTCTTCATTTAACAACAAAGGCACTCGAGACAACAAGGAATAAAGTGTATTTACTCATAGCGTTTTCGTAGTTGATAATGAGAAACAATTCTAACGTTGAAAAATGAAATATATATACATATAAGCGAATCTGAACGGTTTGTGAATGTTTCTTCTCCTCGTTGTACATTTAATTCCGTGTTAAAAAGTGTTTAGTTTTAAGAGAAATAGATAGGATAGGATGCCAGAGTGATTTGATGAATCGTATTTCAACTCAGTCACAGGTGTCGTGACAAATGACTGGAGTCTTGTATAAACAGATAGTGAACGTTGAATGATAAAGACGTATAACTTGTAATTTAATGTTAAAATAAGATTGTAAAAGAAGAGGTATACTATGTGTTATAATTTGGATAATATCATGTCTACCTGTCTGTGTGTCTGTCTGTAGTATGTGCTCGGGGACTAGCAAACATTGACGTTCCGAGCTGATAAAGAATCGAAAAACCCCAAGTACTGAGCCCACAGTGCTACTAAGTGAATGATAATAGAATAAAAAAATTGGAACGAGAGAAAAATGAAAAGAAATCTTTTATTGTTACGTCCCGCGATTATGCCGGGTACGCTAATGGAGACTGATGATGAGAAATGACAAATGCCACATGGTGTTTGTCTAAAAGAAAGTTCACTTGTCCGAAGCAGGATTTGAACCCGGGTTCCCATGCACCAAAGGTTAAAGCTCTACCACTGAGCTATCAAGGCCCTCTGGAACGAGAGAGAGATCAAACCACAACACTCATGCAATGATTGTTTTGGCGCCCTATGAGTGTTTTAACAATGAATATTCGTCTCTACTCGTAAGAAATATAAATAAAATGCATATCTGTATGTCTGCTTGTTTGTGTGTCTGTATGTGTTCTGAGGGATCAGACAAGTGAGTGAAAAGTAATCAAAATTTTGGTCATGGAATCAGACCAAGACGAAGCGAAGATATGTTTGTGTGTTTTTTTAAGAATTGATAATATCATATGATAGTTTTAAATAAAAGAGTATATCTGTCTGTCTGTCTGTTTGAGATCTGGGTGTCAGACAAGGGAGCTGAAGAGCTATAAAAATTTGGTCATGGTCTTAGACTAAGACGAAGCGTTTTTTAGGGATGGTAAATTCGAATTCACGTTACTTTGAAAGTTATATTAATCGTCATGAGGTAAGGGTTTTCGATAGAGGTGGGTTATCGAAAACATGTAAAATAATTTAAAATGATTGATATTTGTTTTAAATCCATAGTTTTCGGGGTCGTTGTGTTTAGTGATGAAACTCCTAACTATTTAACACAGCATCTAAAGGGATTGGAGTTGTAGAATGATGATGCTTCTTACCTTCAGCACATAATCTTTACGTTAGAGAGTCAGACAGAGAAAAATCTTGGTTTTTCCTCCTCTATGAACACCCATCTTAAACCTCTACATATCATTGTTCGTCTCACAAAATTTCGGTGCTCCAAAAACATTCATATTTCTTATTATTATTATTAGTATTATTATTATTATTAATGAATATGCCACCCTTACATAATGTTGTAACTTTACACATCTTAGTTTAAAATGCTTTCTTTAGTAATAATTTGAGCAACCACGTCACAAAATTTAAAATGTATGAGGGGGCACGACGTTTTATTTCCCCTCCTCTCTTTTCAGCACCCTCCAACAGAAGGTATATAATTTCTGAGAAGCATGGCAGACAAAATGAATAAGAAATATATTTAGAGCATCCTTTCCTCCTTCGTGAATGTAATATCACGTAGCATTTTTTATTCTACTGAAGACGACCCTAGGCCGTTATGGTTAGGTAACAAAAGAAATACCTAATATATTTATAGCGCCCCTTATCTGTAATATTACCTCTTCTTTATTTGTTCGAGACTTCCTTACACAACCAAGGGTGACAAAAAGAATAGGAAAAGTGTCTAAAGATTACAAAAGACTTTATATTTTGTCAGAAACAAGGCAGTATATACACAACATTGCTTTCGTTAACAAGTGTTTCACCCTTGAGTCGCTTATAAAATTATGGAGAATAACTTTTGCCGATCATTGTTCTAGAGGGATTTGTCCAGGATGGTTTGGTGTCGAGCTAATACCGATAAGTATATTTATTTACATCACTGTTAAAGAAATAGCAAACTTTCTGAAAGGAACTTACTTAGGAAACAGATCTTCCTTCTACTTAGCCAGAGCCCACTCTGAAAAATTGCATCTGGCATTCTGAGTGAAAGTTCTATGGGACTATTAGAAAAATATATTCCCGTTTTCACGCTGATGGTAGAATTTCTTAAACAGTTATTGAATTACGTTCGAAGGGTAGGCGTAAATAGCGCCCCCGCAACAATGTGGCGTGGGGACCGCACAAGCTGCAACGCCAAAAAATATACAGAAAGTACGCAGGGGCGGAGCAGGCCAAATTTTCACACGGGCAAAGTGACTTTTTGGCGCCCTTCCTCTAGTAGTAGCCTATATTTTAAATTTTATCATAGTGTTTTTAATAGTTTAAACCAGGAACGTCATTTCAGATTTTGCTTTGGGGGGGGAAGACCTCTTGATATAAGTACAATTTCGCGTTTTTCACTGATTTACTACTATTCTAATGATAAAATCTATATACATCTCAAACTCACGGGGGGCAAATGCCCCTCCCTGCCCTCCCTAAATGACGCCCCTGTTTTAAACCCATTTTCAAAAAGAAATCCATTACCTAGGAAAAGTTCACAAAGAATATGGCCCGCTATAAACAATACCAACTCCACCCCCCCTGGTCTAGTGGCTAGCACGCCTGCCTTCTGTGGTACCGGGTCCAATACCCGGTGGATTACTGTTGAACGATAAAAGTGGTTCGGATTCCACTATAATTAGTATCCACATCTCCCTTGCCCATTAGGGCATAACCGTGGAACGCTAAACTCAAGCAAACAAACAAACAATACTTAATTCCCGGCACTCTTTATTCTACATGCCATCTCTCAATTTTTCGATACAGCCCCCTTAGTACTACGAAACTCTCTTCTTCCATAGTGAAATGGAAAAAGATCATATAATTGCCACTACTTTACAAGAATATAAACCAAAAACGTCAGTAGAAAGCACATTATAAAATTTACTTTTTGAGGCTCGTTTTGGTGCCCCTCTTTCTCTGGCGCCCCGGGCAGTCGCCCGGCCCTTAGTACGCCCTTGAAAGTACGGACGCATAACTAAGGACTGCGGAGGAGAGGTTAACCTTCATGTTATGCCACTGGTTTGACGTGTTTGAAATGTTCAGTAAGTGATCAGTTGGTGAAATAATTTCGACGGTTACTGATGTTTAAAGTTTAGCTAAGACAAAGCTACATAATCAAATACATTTGATATCGCGATGTCACAATTTGATTTTTCCTCACATATAAAAGATAAAAACAATAGTAATAAAAACCCTTACTCGTACTGGGCTTTTAACTAACTAACAACCTAATTCTTACAGACTAGTTGCTCTGACCAACTGAGTTTCGATTTCTTACGCGAATGAAGTCTGTTATATTAAGAGGCATGCTTTTCATTATCAAAACTGTTCGAAGTAATACGAACATGGCTTAAGAACAGAGACGGAACTGAATTACCACTCGATTGACCTTGAGGGCAAATCACCAAAGCGTAGCTATAAACGTAAATTCAGCATGCATTTCTCTGGAGTTGTGTTCAGTATTCCTATCTGCCAGTCATGCTTGTTCGTAGGAGTAATATGTTACAAACCTAACCTTTCGATAGAGCACAATGACAGAGAATCAAAATTAATGAATTCTTGCCCTTGTGAACTTGGGATACCACCATGTGCAATAAAACTGTCGCGTCTTCTGAAGTGATATTTTATCGAAAATAACTCGTTTTCCTTTATATATCCGAAGTTTTTGAGGGTTTCAAAATGAGGAAACATTACTGACAAACAAGGACGCATTTAGGGGTGGGTCCAGGTGGTCCGAACTCCCCTCTGAAATCCCATTTTCTCTGTAAATTTAGCCTAAATTTAAGGATTATCTTTTAAATTTTATTATAATTTATCCTAATATTGAAGTCGGACTTCTCCCGAAATAAATTACTGCATACGAGCCTGCTGACAATTTTCAATATATTCCTTAAATAAGTAAAATAACTAAATTAGGAGCAAAAAGCTTCAACACGGGCTGACTTTTGTCCACTGCCAATATTGTTAGAAGGGATATTAATAGCAAAAACTGGTAGGCAATGCTGAACCTTGGAACTTCACTCCGAACAGCAAGTTTATTATTGAGAACTACATATGAAACATTTTATCAAAACTTATCTAGCTTTTACCTGGCATGAAATTATTATATACACCAAAATTCACTCTCCTAAAATGTGTATCTAAACATTGCTCTACGTATCTTCGAAGCAATGAAAATTATTTATCGAAATATGTGAGCAGGGAATTCTAACAGCCAGCTATTTTATTTAAATCGTAGTAAACCCTGTAACCGGGCGTTAACGTGAAGACAAAGCTTGGTCCATTGGTAAAGTGTTGGAAGAATATAAACTCAATGTTCGTAGGTTCGAATCTATCCACTAACCATAACATTTTGTTCTTATGTGTAACGATGAAATAAGAAAGAAAAAATGTATAACCGTTAAGACAAAACTTCAACCAAGTCTGAAGAGAACAATACTAAAATAGTAATACAATGACGTCAACCAAAAATTATTTCACGTAGCGTTATGACGAAATTACAGCTGTTAACAATTGCAGAAATAAAAACAGGCTGTAATGCAGTCTAGACTTCTGAATGCATTTACTTCCTGAAAACTTCCGTCTCGTCTTTGGTATGCCGTTAATCATTGTAAAACCTTTCAATTGGAAGTGAAATGACACAAACTAAAACAGTTTTAAATTAATAAATGTCTATGTGTAAAAGTAGGTGTCTTTTATCTGTAGTTCTGAGTTCCTTTTACTTTGAAGTGACAAATGAAAGAAGAAAGTATGGTGTTCGAAAAAAAAATCAAATTTGAGATTTCAACGAATTTACACGTATTATAGCCCCTAACACCGAAAAAGTTACTTTTCGATACATGTCCATCAGTTCGTTCGTCCGTTCGCTACACTTTTCTGTGCACTCGCCTAGAAGCCATACCTCGCCTAGAAGCCATACTTGAACATACCGTAAATTAGTTGAAAAATTTACGGTATGTTCAACTTATCTGCACCAAATTTCAGTTTAAGATTTTCATAGTATTTCCTATAGTTTTTTTTATTTCCCTCCTACTCCCAAAACAAGGGTAGTTTCCTGTACGATGAAAATAAAAAAAAGATATTTTCTCATAACTGGCTCTAACGATCTTGTTTTCTTTCTTTTTTTATAAATCAATATTTAATTAGCAACCCTATTTTGTGGTATAAGGCATTTATCTGAGAAAAATCTACAAGGGGTAGTTTATACTAAGGGGGTGAGTTTTTTCTCAGTGATTTTCTCAAAATGGACTCAAATGTTTTCGTTCATATTTCATAAATAAAGATTTCATTAATAACTTATCAATATGGCATAACTCGTTTGTCCTAAAAAAATGCGAGGGGTAGTTTATTCTTGGTGGAGTGTTGTCTGGGCGATTTTCTCAAAAACGACTCAAAAGAGTTTATTCATATTTCAAAAATAAATATTTCGTTAATAACAACCGAACAATATGGCAAAACTCGTTTGTCCTGAAAAAATATGCGAGGGGTAGTTTACTCTTGGGGGTGTTTTTCCTCCACGGTTTTCTCAAAAATGAGTCAAGCAATTTTGTTCGTACTCAGAAATAAATATTTCATTAAAAACCTAGTAATATGGAATAACTCGCTTACCCTGAAAGAATCCTCAAGAGATAGTTTCTTCGGGGAGTTATTTTTCCCTCACGATTTTCTCAAAAATTACTCGGACAATTTTATTGATAATTCATAAATAAGTATTTCATTAATAACCCTATATTTTAGTATAAGTCATTTCTATGAAAAACAATCACAACGGATAGTTTTTTTTGGTCAAGGTTTTTTCCCCGACAATTTTCTCGAACGACAGGCGATTTTGTTCAAATTTCGCAAATAAATATTTCATTAATAACCAAAAGTATGTCTTAACTCATTGTTCGAAACAATTCACAAGAGGTAGGTTACTCCTGACGTGTTCTTTTTGAACGAATTTCCCAAAGTGACTCATTTGATTTTTTTCATATTTCATAAACAATGATTGCATTAATTGGTCTATTATATGTCTAATGAAAATGTGCTCAAAGTGTGAGTTAGTTTTGTAGTATGGATTTTCTTCAATCGAAGTTTTTTATTCGATAATCTGACATTCCATGTATTTGAATAATACGATAATTTTATTCGTATTATCCAAATACACACTTCAGTAACAACTGCGGCCTAACACAGTTAAGAAATTGAATTGAAAAAGTTTAGTGCGGTGGCCCTGTAATTGAATATTTTTTGAGAAACTCCCTAGCCTTTTGTGGTAAACTCAGGCTTTTCTTTTTCGAGTGACAAAAGAGAGAAGAAAATATAGTGATTGTGAAAATAATATCAAATTCAGATTTCAACGGATTTACATGTTTCATGGCGTCTACATACCGAAAATGTGACTTTTCGACACCCGTCCTTCCGGTCCGTCCGTTCGGCACACTTTTATATGCACTCGCCTAGAGGCCATACCGTTCAACTTATCTACACCAAATTTTAAACTTAGGGTTTACTTAGTATTCTTACAGGAGCTTTTCCATTTTTTCCTACCACCTAAAATAAGTGTGGTTTACAAACAGCCGAAAATCGAAAAACGCTATTTTCTCAAAAATGGTTTTAACAATTTTGTTTATTTTTCATTAATCAATATTTAATTAACAACCCTATATTGCAGTATCAGATATTTCTCTTAGAAAAATTTACGAGGGGTAGTTTATTCTTGGAGGTGACATTTTCTCGACGATTTTCTCAGAAAAGACCCTGGCGAATTTTGTACACACTTCACAAATAAATATTTGACCTTACAACATGGTATAAGTCAATTGACCTGAAAAATATATGAGTAGTAGTTTATTCTTGGACTTGAATTTATTCCCAGTGAGTTTCTCAAACACGACCAGTTGGCAACCCTGTATCTCGACAACGAAGCTGAATTCGAAAACTGCAAAAGGACCATTTTTGTCTCCTTTTGATGTCACGAATCACCTCCCGAAGTTTGTGGACATCTTTCAGGTTCACCCTTAATGAAGCTTCTTTTCGAAAAGTTAACTATTAACTTTAGACATTGTTTATCTTTTTTTAAATCACAAATGTCGTTATTAATTTTAAGGCAGAGAACTACTTCTGAGAGAATAGATCTTGAAAAATAATTTTAAAACTTAGACTTTTGTTTTCGAGACATTCCAGTCAAGACGAGACATTTTACAAGCTATCTCGTGTCCAAAACATTTGCCTCGTATTATCTTGGATGTCACAAAGCGCGCCTTGTCTCTTTCTCGAGACATGTCTTATCTCGTGCGCATTCGTTAACACTTGGGAAGGATTATCTTTCTACTCAAAGCATTGTTTTTATAATGGTTGCATATTTATGATAATTGCTGTCCACATAAATTACAGTCCTTTCAGTTGAATTAATTTTTATTATTATTATTATTGAAATTGCAATATCTAGTTTAACGTTGGACGATTATGCACCTACGCTAAGGGAGAATGATTATGAATGAAATGTGAAATGAAGAAAGTGGGAGGAAAATGGAAAATCTCAAGAAAACACATACCCATGCACACGATATTTGTCCACCTCAAATTTCACTTGGCACGAAGTGGAATCGAGCCACGGACCCCCTGCACCAAAGGTCCCTGCAATGCTTTATTATTATTATTATTATTATTATTATTATTATTATTATTATTATTATTATTATTATTATTATTATTATTAATAATCATAATAATAATAATAATAATTGAAGCGAGCTTAACGAGTTTCAACCGTACGACTCAACCAACGTTTGGGTGCCTGTTCGTTCGTCTGCTCCTCTCATAAAAGACATTTCATTTTAATGAAACCAGTAAGTGCCTTCTTTTAGCTCTGCGAAGTAACTATTGCTTGGAATATGAATCTGCAAAACATGAGAGGTAAAATTAACCAAATGGTGCAAGTTTCCACTTATATATACAAAACAATTTTGCAATATCAACTACGTAAATCTTGTCCCATAAAGAAGCCGAAACCCCTACACCGAAGAGCCCTCCGAGATTTGATCATTGTCCACACGGACTGAAATTGTTATTTAGAGCCAAGACTTTAATATGAAGCCAATAATTTCTTTAAAATAGACGGAAAATTCGGAAGTTATAAGCATTTTCATATTTTTGCCTTTCCCCATAAGGGAGCCGTAGCCCCCTATACTGAAGACCCCCCCGGAGATTTGATCATTGTCCACTCGACCTGAGTTTGTCATTTGGAACCAACACTTTAATACGAAGCAAAATATGTCTTTAAAATAGACGAAAAATTCGAAAGTTATAAACATGTTAATAATTTTGCCTTTTCTCATAAGGGGGCCGTATTAGCCGTATTACTGAAGAGCCCCACGAGATTTGATCATTGACCACTTGGACTGAAATTCTCATTTGAAACCAAAACTTTAATATGGATCCAAAAATTAAACTTTTACATCAATTTAAACTGACTGGGTTACAGTTCCCCCCACTATTGTTTAGTTTAGTTAAGTGGTAATTTGTGACAGCTTTACATCATCAAAAGAATGTTTCACTTCGCCTCCCCTCCCCCAGGAGTTCGTGCTGGATCCACCACTGGAATCAATAGACACTCTTCCTATTCTTTTTGTCACCCTTGATTGTGTAGGGGCTCCCTCGTACAAATAAAGAAGCGGTAATATTACAATCAAAGGGCGCTATATATTAGGTATTTTTTTAGTTACCTACCCCTAACCGCACAGGGCCATCTTTGTAGAATAAAAAATATTACGTGATATTCCAATCATGAAAGGGGAGAGGATGCTGTAAATATATTTCTTATTCATTTTGTCTGTCCTGCTTATCAAAAATTACTTTCTGTTGGAAGGCTACTGAAATGAGAGGGGCAAAATAAAAAGACGTACCCCCTCCTACATGGTTGCTCAAATAAGTACTAAAGAAAGCATTTTAAACTAAGATATTTAAGATTTAAACTAGGAATCTAAGATATCCTACATTATGTAAGGATGGCATATTCAGTATTATTATTATTATTATTATTATTATTATTATTATTATTATTATTATTATTATTATTATTATTATTATTTGAATGTTTTTGGAGCACCGAAATTTTGTGAGACGAACAATGATATGTAGAGGTTTAAGATGGGTGTTCATAGAGGAAGAAAAACCAAGATTTTTCTCTGTCTGACTCTCTAACGTAAAGATTATGTGCTGAAGGTAAGAAGCATCATCATTCTACAATAGGTTGCTTTTACGTAGAATATCAATTACTTGAGTTCTCCTCCTTCGGTCTACTTACCTTATGTAGTAAATTCAAAACAATTTCAATTCAATACAAATACATTGTAAAACTTTTCCCTAATTAAACATCTAGGGAAAATTAAACATTTAATAGGGAAATCTGTTATCAAAATATCCAAACACTTAGATAGAAGACTATCTAGTGAGAAACATTTTGAAACTTTACAAAATTCTCCAAATTAGAATTAACATTTACTGGGAAACATTCGTTATGCGCCAGCGAGCATATGGTGAGCAGTGAGCACAGGGGAAATAATTACGAAACTGTTGGCAAACAAAATTAGGGACGCTAATGCAAGTGCGACAACAGCATTTTTTCTTTTTTTGGTATCGTCATGAGTTTTACACATACGTTACAATTTGATTCTTTCCCAAATAAAAAAATAAAAAAATAACCGTAGTGTAGTAATAAAAATGATAACGGCACTTCCAGGGGATCGAACCCGTTACCTTCAGCATACAGACTCGTTGCTTTAACTAACTGAGCTATTTGTTTTTTTTACGTGAACTGAGCCTGTTCCGGTAAAGACGATATTTCATTACGATCGTCCTACCAATTCGTCCTTTTCCATAGATAATTTCCACTATTTGCTCTATCTTTATGTTAATACTTAGCATATATTCATATATTTGGAGTTTGCAGATAATGCATATAATAAGACATACTAGAAATATTCGTTAAAAGTTTAGTTTCTAGATTTAATCCACATTTCTCTCAATGACATAGATGTCGCTGCTTCGTGTTGAAATGCAGAATTCCCTCGTGTTCTTGAAAATTTCCCACTTTAGCAGTGTCGGTAATTCTCGAGATTTCTGTCGATTTAATGTTTTTTGCTTCTAATTTCTTTATTTTAAGCTAATATCTAACACAAATATTAAAAACGGGTTTGTTATTAACCTGTCCTGCTGGGGAAACCTTCCGAAATTTCGAACATATAAAGAAAACGGAGATATTTTCAAAAAAACTTCAAAATAAAGAGACGCGTCATTTATTTTGCTCATGGTAGTACATGAAGAAATATTAGCTGATTTAGAGGAAATAGAAAAGAGAACGGATGAATTGCTATTTTAATTTCAATCACAACGAAACACAAGTGTACAAGGATTTGGAAATAACAGGCACAATCATAAAAATAATAAATTTCAGATAATAGAAGGACGTGGAAGACAATACAGAAGATGGAGGGTACGATGCTAAGAATCCCTTTAGCCCCCATGGGTGCAGATGAGAACTCTTTTACGGGTATTGAAAGAAGTCTACGTGCTCTAATAGATTTTATACTACGTAATGTAGACCAACATAATTACCTCGTAATAACAATCTCAAATGAGAGAGAGAATGATCATAGTTTTAGTTTACAAAACATCTCATCGCAGAGGGAGTAAGTGCTCGATTAACCTTCCTCCTCAAAAGAATAACTGTTAAGAGGGCGCTTTCCCTCGACTTAGCTTTCAACTAAACAGCGGCGGTAATAATAATACATATGGTAGAAACATTGATAGGAAGTACTAGACCATCCAGCAATGTGGACTCTACGCCTGACACCATCACATCTAGGCGCGAATACGATCGCAATACCCACCGTCTTCGACGCGTCCAACTTTACTATTTGAGTAGCTTTGTAATGTAAGACGTGAAAACAATTCGATGATTTACATAAATCTTTTCCTAGCGTGGCGACTTAACACTTAGACTATGAAATATAAGTTAGAGTAAACAATACGGAGTGCCCACTACCGGGACAAACATGAGGTAGCTGTTAACGAGTGATACACTATACATCTGTGCAACTCGAGAGAATAATTTAACTTAAAGCAAGAGAGAAATGGTGTTGACATCGGACTACCCCGTCGGCGTATGAGTTGACTTACTGGATGGAGAACTCACTTCCGTCTACTCGGACATATTAAGAGCAAAACTTGCAATAATAGACAACATTGTGGACATTGTAGAATTAAATTGTATATTAAGTGAATTCACCGAGTAGCAAGACAATTGATGAGTGATATAATATCTTCTAAGTAAAGTGACTTGGAACAGCAGAGTAAACACACGATATTGATAATATTGTACCAGCTAACTACGAACGGAGACAAACATTTGAATGAGTTATATGAATTACGGACAAGATTCTTTTACAGTTCCCGTGACGTTGTTACCTCTTCCATAGATTGAGTCAGAATAATAATAAGGATAAAGTTACCTGGAGGCGGTGACCAAAGCTCATCCAACCGCTACTTACAAAACACCCACTGGTAAACAATATCAGCACTACGGACCAGTTCCAAGGGCACAGCTTCGGGCAGCATCTTTGGGCAGCAACCGGTCTCCGAAGATCCTTCAGGTAGCTCAACATGCGGTGATCACAAACTTTAGCCAAAGGTACAGATTAACCAAATGACGCCCTTCTTCTTTAGTCAGCAGCAACTACAAGCACATTCTCAACTTCCACTAGGTAGACATTAGTGAACTGTATGAGTCGTTGAAGCACCTTTGCCCACAACGACGACCACAGGCGACGATCCAAGGAAGCGGCAGGCCTAGGTCCAACTAGAGCAGAATGGAGCTAGTCGGCAAAATAACAAAGCACCAAGTCCCAAACTAGGAGATGAAGGAGAAGATGAGAAATCGCCACGAAGAATGGCCACGCTGACGACGTCACAGACAGTCAATCCAAGGGAATACAGCAGGGCCGAGCTGGAACTACATCAAAACGGTGGCTCCTGGTATAATTGCCATAATTCTACCAATGGCATGATGAACAATTAAAGAGCAGCAAGTAAGTATTTTTATTTCGTTTTGAAGACTAAAATGTAACTGTCGTAAAAGTTGATAAAAATAAGTACGAAATTTAGTTTTGTTCTGTACTTTGTATTGGTCTTGTTGTTCCTATTTATAAATTACGTTTAGGAAATTACATCTTCCAAATCGAAAAATAATCCGGTACTGCCCTCCGCTTGGAGTGTCATATAGCCTTCATTTCTACGTTATTACGTTATTTAAAAAAATGGACTGTAGATTTGGAAAATTAATTAAATTTTAACATTATGTTCACTTTGATTATATTAATAGTTCCGCAAACAGATCTTTATTTATAAAATTTCGAGTAAATGTTTCTAGCCTGGTTATCCTGCTTTTCTGAATCCCCACACACTGAATACAAACAAAACGTATACTTAGTAATTACTTGAGACCTGTGTGAGTGAATCGAGCAATGATGAGCCAATAGCTTGTTCGCATCAATCGCACTAACACTTTACAGATGACACGAGAAGCTGGCGCGTTTGCCTTGAAAGGTTAAACAAGAATTACTAACCGAAGCTCTCAAATATCGATAAATTTTATTTTACAGTCTTTTAGAACATACCTTAGGGTTTATTTTGTTTAAAAGAAAAAGAGCGGCCAGGAAATTGGTCGCTTCACAGCAATAATGATAATAATGTAAAATGAAAAAAATTACACAAAAATAACTATTTTCAAGCGCAAGGGTGCATTTTCACCCTTAATATGCAGCAATCTTGATGGTGCTTTTTAAGTTAGCTCTACAGACTTATTAAACTTCGGCTAGAAATTTTCAAGTGATACATTGCTTAGATACTGAGATATGAATTTTTGTATTATGCTCTGCGAAATGTTATATGGCGTCGAGACCGACCGGGATGACTGAAGTTCTAAATCTTTGGTCTCGTATTACTTACAAAGTATTAGGATTTCGGAAGAAAAATTGTACAGATCTCCATAGCTTAATAGTGTCAAAAAGTACAAGAAGTTCCGTTAAAATCGGGTGGTGACATATCGGAGTTTTTCTGGGTGATTTGACGTGGAGTGTGCCATTGGTCATTTTCGGTGATTTTTATATATCACTGTCCCCTCATCATGTAGTGATGAGCACAAGAGTCTTGTTCTTGCAGTTTGTGTAAGAGTCTTGCATGCAAGCCAAGACCAGATATCCCGATGCAAGACCAAGGCCAAGGGGTGCAAAACCAAGATCAACACTCTTGCGCAGTATTCTTGCGCAAGTACCAGTACTACTTGATTTTTTTTATAAAATGTAATAAGGAAAGGGAAAAAATCATTACTTGTGTTCTTTCACTTTAATTTCTTGGATTCAGTAATAATGCTGCTAGAGTGAGTGTGTTACTAGCAGTTTATGCAATCTGTGTGATTCGATCTGCTCCTGTAGCATATAGCTACAGTGTGTCCATTTCTGAATCGTTTCTTAGCGTTTTCTGTAGTTTACTCATTTTCAAGCCACACAGGTCTCATCCCAATCAAAGCTTATTGCAAACAAAGAATTGGCATTGATGCTGTATTACGATGTATTCCCGTGATTTTAGATTATCAGGATTACTTATCAGGAAGTAATGATGAGCGTACGAGTCTTGGTCTTGCAGTTTTTGCAAGAGTTGCGTGCAAGACCAAGATCAAGACCAGGTATTCCGATGCAAAACCAAGACCAAGACCAAGACTCTTGCGCAAGTCTTGCATAAATACCGGTACTAGTTGAATCTTTTATAGATGTAAAAAGGGGGAAAATCTTTTACTTGAATTTCTTGACTTTAGTGAAAATACAGCTTGAGTCAATGTGTTTGCAGTAGTTTATTCAATCCGTATAAATCGATATGCATCTGTAGCATGTCGTTTTCTGAATCGGTTGATTGCATTTTCTGTCATTATTCGTATTCAAGTAACACAGGTGCAATTCTAATCAAAGCATATTTCACAAAAAAAAAATGTGTCATTGGTGCTGTATTACGATGCATTCTTGCATTTTTACAGAATGAGGATTACTTATCGGGAAATCAGACACTCTTTATTCTACATGTATGTGTTATCTGGAATAAAGTTAAACCTTTGACCTTCGTGTTTGTAAAGTTTGTCGGCTCGACCTGGGATAAATATAGCAAAAGAGTGATTTGGACTACTTTTCCTCTGGCAATCTGCTGACACAAATGTCCCACAAATGTCCAATAACAAGGAACTTGCAAAATAAACATCGCAAGTGGCGAGCGAAAAAGTAAAATTTATGAGTGCTTCGAACTTGTTGCGGGAAGTATGGATCATTCCTATGGGTTATGAAACTATGGAAAAGAAATCGGAGAATAAAGTTGCAATAAAAATGAAAAACAGAAACACTCCAGGGCTGAAAAACAAATCTTTTATCATTTCATAGAAACGAAGCACAGGAACTATTTCCATTAAAGCAGAAGTAAACTGGAAATATTGAAGTTTTCTTTAAAATTCGTTTGATTATAATCAATATTACTTTTTCTTTCTTTTTCGCCTATATTGCTAACCATATCGTCATCATCATTATCGTCATTATAGCTATTCTTTCATTATTGGCAGGTCACTTGCTCTAACTGAGAAATCTCGATATACTATAGTCCTGGTACTCAGCTAGTCTCTTCGTCTTGACGTGGCAATGTAGTGAACTTCCTTCAACTAAAGTCTTCTTCGCCTCTCCCTCTCTTTCCTTCCACCATACCCTTTAACACGTCCCTCATTATACACTTCGTCCTCAGCCAATGTCCAGACCAGTTTCTCTTCCTCCTATTAATTACACCTATTTTTCTCCCTTACTGATATTATTTCTAGCACCGTGTCTCATTCGTTTTCCGATCAAAAAAACTAATTCTTTAATTTTTTTCTCCATGCCTACGTTTCGAAAGATTTCAATTTTTCCTTCGTTTTTGCATAATGTGGATGTTTCTGCCCCATAGAGTACATATTAAAGACATTAAAACAAAATCTCAAAATTTAATGGGAAGTCTGTTCAACACAATGATTAGCTAATCGAAGTTGAGAAAAAATGGTATTTCAGTATTCTGTACCGCCTTGGTTTTCATTCATCAGTGGCATACTGGTGTGACGGCATGGGCTACTACTGACCTTGTATAATATTATTGTTATTAATATTATTATAATTAGTAGTAGTAGAAGTAGTATTAGTAGTAGTAGTTTTCGTATCTTAGTCTTCGAAAAGTTCTAATTTACAGCAACGTAATGCAAAAAGGTAGACAGTCATTGTAATTGTTAAATCGATTATAGCTACCTAATCGAAATTGTGCTTTGTGGCAACGGGAACAGTTACGGAATGTGTCCGGTTATTCCATACATTTTTCGTTCATCAGTTTCCATCACGAAATATATATATAGTGATTTTGCTATTTGGAATTAAAAATGAACGTTATAATCAATTTATTTTGTAACAAAAATAAACATTAATTATTTTCTTCGTAGCATATCATTTTCCCGCTAGCTATTGCTCACAATGTTCACCAGAGTAATAGAAATAAACACATTCACCAATCTACAATACTACCTACGGGCCTCATTTCGTAAAGGTTGGCGCAAAATTAGCAGATTTCACTTAATGCAAATAACGCTATAAGTAATCATAACTCTAATAACAACAATCGAAAAGTACAGTGAGAAAAATATGTAGCTGGCGTACTTAAAAAGGTAGGTTACACACGTAATTCCTGTACTTTTAGACTGAGAGACGTATAACTGAAAACACATGTTTTATAATAATTTCCGTATAAGTATTCCATCTTTATGTACTTTACGTATGAAACAGTATAGGCGGTCAGGATCTCACACACAAATAGACTTATATAACATATAGCTGACGAATTTAACACTAAGTATATTCATGTCATATACGGAAAAGAGGTAGATGTCAGATATCCTGCAACGGCATGATGTAACATCTAAGGGCAGTGCGTGTGTAGTATACGGATAACATATGTTCCATACTGATTTCTGTTGTAAGCAAGAGGATACCGGATAATTATACAATATACCACTGTTCGGAAAACGGATTTTTCTCAATGTAAAACTCAAACTTCGCATTGTCTTGAACAAAGTGCTACGAAATGATGCCCCGAAAATTATCAGCTAGCCTCAAAGTGGCTGCTATGTCATTATTCTTAACTTTGACTTACTCGTTCCGCCTACGAAAATCGATACAGAGAGAGGAAACTTGCTTGGTTGCCAGCCGCAGCCGCAGATCGCTACCACATGTGCTGTTACGAAGAAACCTACGTAGGTCCACAAGCAGTTACAACAATGGTGCACCTTATGTAAATGATGGATCCCCTCAACTGTCTGACTTACTCCCTCCTTCCAGCCTGATCGTATAATTATGACAATTGAAATTTAAATGTTATGTACACGAAGAAAAATCGAGCCCCAAATTTTCAGTAAACAGTTCTGTTAACGGATTTTTGATAGCATCAACAAAATATCTGATACCGCTATCTGTACAACAGCCAACTTGTGTGATAGATGCAGCAAAACACAAATGGTAAAAACGGTTTTAATAACCGGAATTACATCTAGACTACGAGATAATAAAACTTTAGTATCAATAACTGTAGAAAGTTTGGTTAAACGCCAACAAAACAGTCTGACATTATTTACTATTATATTTCGCAAACTGTCTGCTAAATATGAACAGTAACAGCACGGAATCCTTTAGTAGATTATAACTCAATGCTTATAGTTGCTCTAATCATACATCCAGTGGAAAGGATATTTACTGAATGTTTTGTTTGCTGTTACTGAAATAAAATGTTACTTGATACTGAACGCAACCTAGTAACTGTTAACAGACAGTTCTGCTAACACTGTGTCAACATAATTGCATTTTTTTCATTACATAAGAAATGATAAACACAAATAAAAGAAGAGTAAAGTGAAACAGGAAATAATAAGAAGAAAATAAACTTTATTAAAACAAGTTTTTTTTATTAGAATGTGGATCATATGTACAACAGTATTTAAAGGTGTGCAGAATAATAAATTTCGTAACAAATAATTAAGAAACAAAACGTGAAATGGTTTTGAAAGAAAAATTGATCAGGTATTTTAAAGTTATCTCGTATGTAAAACAGGAAAAACTATCCTAGAGTGATAGGTTTTTAAAACAACACCGACTACGTTTGAGAGGTGATTCCTTACACCAAGATAAGACAAAAAAAAACAGACCAACCTGGGTGCACAAATGTTTCCTTTTGGGAATTATTGGCTACCGAAAACATAAAAAAATGAACTTTAAAGGTCTTTAGCTCGGAAACTATGGGACCTACCGTAGTCGGGTGACGATTTCAATTAGGAACTAGTATGTGCGCTATCAAAAAAAATACATGTTTCAGAATCCAAAGTTACTCACGCAAAAAATTTTATAGAGACATTTGGCTACGGTCATATAATTTAAAGTACTCGCAAACTATTTCTATAAAAAATGTTGCAAAGTACCACAGGAGGTTTGAAACTCGAATATTTGGTAAGCGCACATACTAGAAACTACATAAAGTCTTGACTCGACTACCGTGGGTCCCATAGTGTTTGAGCTATGTACCTTTAAAGACCATTTTTTCACATTTTCGGCTGCCTGTAGCTCCGAAAAGAAGCATTTGTGTACCCAGGTTGGCATATAATTCTTTTTTATTTTTGTGTCAGGAATCACTTCCCAAAAGTTATCGGTGTTGTTTTCAAGCACCCTGTATATAGAAAAGTACATAATGAAAAAAGAAGAAGTGCAAAACAGTATTGAAAATGCTAGTTGTACCAACAAAGTTTTACTGCGAATGTAGCATTCATTGCTCAAGAATGCAAAAACATATTGCCTGTTAACTCGAGACATAAAATTCCCTGAGTTCTCCAAGTTCTCCAGAATAATCTTTTACAATAACCCTGAGTCCCTTCATCACATTTTGTTTTAATCCAACCATCATGCAGTGCAAGCATCTTATACATTTTTGGTATTTCGCAAGTGAAAAAAGACAATTTCTTTAAAACAGAGAATTTAAACACATTGCAAACACCAGATCAGCAGTGGGGATTTCTGTCGTTATCGGGTAGTGCTCTCGCCGACTGTAAGCCGGTCCATTTAATACGTTTCCCTGAGTTATCCGAATAAAATAAGAGATCTTTCCGAGTATTCCCTGAGCTTTTTATATTTATAAAATTCCCTGAGTATTCCAGTTTTTCCAAAATGGTGGACTCCGTAAAAACACATACTAACATTACTTTGCTTTTGTATTACAATAGCAATGCAATGAGGAAGAAGTGAGGCGTCAAGAAGCGAAGGAATGCCAATGGGACTAACGATAAGAAGTGGGGTCATCTTTTATACATGACCCGAAATATGTGACACAAAACTTCCATAATATACACCAAAAAATCTTGAAGCTTCATGTGTCGATGTACAAGTTATGAAACTTTTGTACCACATTCATTTTTGGTCTCTATATAAACGATTGTCTCAAACCGTTTGTCAATTTCACTTCAATCCCTTTGCTTATGGATGCATCAAATGCAAGACTGAAATGAATCAACAATGCGTGTTGCTATGGACATGTACAAAATTCAACGTAACATTATTATATCAATGAAAGCATTGCTATCACAACAAGAGTTGTCAAATAAAGGAAGAAAGGAAACTATATAGTTACTGGATATCACCCTGGCAAGTGAAATAAAAAAAAAACTTCTACAGGCAATATTGATTTTACGACAAAAATGGTCTTCCGCGAGTATGCGCGAACAAATGTCTATATTATACATTGTGCGTTTATTGCGCAAAACATGAAGGAAGTTTTAACTTGGCCACAGAGTATGATGTAATATAGACGTTTGCTTGATCACCCTTTATTTAGTTATCTAAAATAGTAAAGCTGGATATTTATGAAGAAATTAACCTATCTGAGCACATTCTTATGTACGATCTTTGAAATGTTATAACTTACAGACATATTTCTACATCAGCAGTACAAATATTACTAGTATGTATATTTACTTCATGCTTGCTGATGACTTGATTCTTACCTCTAATTCCAGTATTTTAAAAAAATCCGATGATTCATAATGCTGTGGAGATTTTGTTGTTCTTTACATGCCGTTTACAGGAATTGGTGGAATAAATTTCTGCGTCGGTGTCTGTTACGTCATTGGTAACTCCTAACTTCTTCAGAACAGTTTGAGCAATCACCAGCAAATCATCTAGGGAAGGAACAGAAAGTAAATATAATCCATGTTATGAAACTGATTTCTACAATTGATTTTATTTAATGAACAGCTTGAAAAATCATACACACAAAATGAGAATGAACAAAATGTAAATACACGAGTAAAAGGAACTTAAGTAATTATGATTAAGTAATACACAAACACGTTTTTTGGCCCAGTTAGATAGCATTCGTGCTTTTCAATGCCACCTACCACAAGTTAACTAGTGTCTTTTGCACAATTGTTCTTATCGTTTAGTACACTGAAGTTTCTCTAAAGTTAACATATACATTGGAATGAACGTCCGCACTCCAAAAATGATACGATAAGTCGATTTACTGAAAAAGTAATTATATATCCAATGCACTTATGGGTGCGGATCCATACATAAATTTATTGTATATATTCGAATTTTTCTAACAAAGAACCATTTTGAGTGTGGACGTGCATTCCGGTATAGAGATTCGCTTCAAGGGGACTTCTGTGTACGTACACGGTAAGAATTTCTGTGCAAATAAAAACAACCAATTGGTTCTAGGTGAACCCCAGGAGCAACGAATGCTATGGCGAACCGACTAAGAGCAGGAGCGCAGCAGACGACCTAGAACAGTAGCGACGGAGTATCCGTAGAGAGCAGGCGCGTACACACATTAACGAGGATAACTCACCGCTCTTAATATGGCATAAAATTATTTACGTTTTGTGCTAAATAATGTTTGCAACTCTACTGTACCTCTACTGCTCTCCTGTTCTGTCTCTGTTAGATAGCATTCGTGCTTTTTAGTGGTCACCTAGCACAAGTTCCTACGTACAAATGTGCACTCCAAAGATGAATCCACAAAAAGGAATGCAAGTCCATACCCCAAAATTGATTGTCTAAGATAAAGAGCGTTGATGTGCGGAAAAAGAAAAATATGCAATGAATATGCGTTTGGGTCCGTAAGATAAATCTTCATGGTAAGAACATAAGTATTTAGATTATTTACATAGTAATCACTTCACATATTATTAAAAATGTGATCTATAAATTCTACCAATATGTGAATCCGTACAGTGAAACTGCAACGAAATTATGAAGAACTTAAGAGCATGTAATAGAGTTAAAACACAGGTTCCTTTTTATAGAAAACAGTATCCCATCTTTACGGCCCTTAGACCACAAATTAGAGAACAAATCAACCTTCTTTTAGACCAAAAAGTGATTGAATATAGTGAAAACCTATATAATACCACAGTGCTGTATGTAAAGACGAAAAATGGAGATTTACTTCTATATTTGGATGCACGTCTCCTTAACAGTAGAAGGGCCAAACTTTTTACACCTCCAGAAGTACCGAGCCGTCATGTTGATGGCTATTTAATTCCAAAACATGTATATGATTTTTATTTGTGTTTCTGTTATTTTAGCTTTAATTTAATCTGTTCAATCGGCTAATTTATGTTTTATGTAAGTTTTTTCTCGTTTTATAATACACTTATCTACTAAACCCCGTCAATATATTAAATAGAATATTAATGTCCGGAGTTCACCCACTTGACAGTAACATGAAAAATTAAAATAAATGAATAATACGTACATTCCTACGCTTGAAACCCTTCTTTTACCAGTCATGGCTTGTAGACTTTGGTTGGGGTACTTTGTAACAGATTCTGTGTATAACACACCAAAATAATTATTATTTCACAACCAGCTGAGATCACAGGCAGTCCAATAGCAATTTTTTTCCTCTTCTATATTTTAGAGTTTCATGATTTGCTTCAAGTCTAAGACGGCGGTGCCAATAATAATAAAGGAACTGGAATGAAGAACGTAAAAGAGAACGGAAGAACCCAAGCACAAAGCGTTTATATACCACAAATTCTGTTTGCTAGAACGTAGATCGAACCATAGACCCTTCGCACCACAGGTGAGCGCTTTGCAGCTGAGCTACCACGGCTTGCCTTATATACAGCATAGGGACAGTGTTGCACTTACGATTAGATAAGTCTCTTGAGATTCTTCAAAATGGTGGTACGGATTTTTTTTTTAATAAAGAGTGTGTTGTTACTTTCCACGTTGGAGTGTTGCTCCATGTTTGAAGCCGTACAAAGCTTTCTTCTCTTAGCTTATTGTTGAAGGTGAGAGTCAAAGTTTCTTATCTCTTCCAATATTAAATATATACCCATCCCCCACCCGAAGTTGCAACTTCAAGAAGAAACGATGCTAGATCCGAAGATCATTTATGTTGAAAATTTGATCGAGGTTGATCGGGCGGTACAAAAGTTATTAAGTTACGAAAATCTTCACTTTCAATTTTATATATATAGACGAAACAATGTTTAAGGAGTAAGTATTTGGATTGAATGGTTGATAAAAGAGTAAATAGATATCTCAATAAAGCAAAAGTAAAATATGCTAATGTAAAAATTTTAATTGGTAAAATTGCAATTTTTGATATTATAATTTCATTGGTATTTAGATTTGTTGAACAGAAATACAGATTTGAACCTAATATGTGTTTCATGCCTTTGTAAAATTTTAGTTACAAGACTTGTAATAATAAAATTTAAATTTATACCGATGTGACTTCCCTCACGAGTCGCTACTTCTTCCAATTTGTTACTCTCATTAGACTAGCTTCATGCACTCATTTGCGAATTTATTACTGAATTTTGCTCTAATATTTCCTCGTTCTTAATATCTATGTTAATGCAAAGTCATATAAATTGACTTCGATCTACAATTTTTGTTTCCTTATGAACTGGCATATCTACAGTCTATGTTTTTCTTTAAATAGTCTCAGAATGCATACTTTAATAAAGTAGAAAATAAATGTTATATACGAAACAAACTTTGTTTGCTTTTGTGGTAAAATGTTCACCCCTTCTGAAAGACGTCCTGCTCCCATAGGTAAAAAATGCTGCTTTGTATGTTACAGAACAGAAGATAAACAGAAATATACCTTTATTAAAAATGTTTATATTATCCTTTAAAGATGGGCTTTTAATTAAAAATAATCAACACACTGAAACAAGTTCCAAGAAAGTGTTTACAAAGAAAACTATTTTGTACTCAATGAAGCGCTGATTGATTTCACTGACCACATGTTAGGTGCTCTTTCTCTCTGTCCTTCTCTCTCACTCACTCACTCCCTCTCTCTCTGTCGCACGCGAACATCATGTATGCTAGAAAACTCCTCCCATGCATGGAGCTACCGTAAGGTTCGATTCCCGCTTCGCTTCTCTATTGTCTTGGCTCAATTGCGCCCTCTACTTCCATGATCTTGAACTGAATCGTCTCTCCTTAAGCAAAATCAGTATACCGCCAAGGATTTTCATTCCCTAGTGTCACAAGAATATATTTTTAAAATGTTTGTAGCTCTGAGTGTAGTTACTATTTTTGAACACAATTTCAAAACTGCCATATAGAAATTTAGAAGTTGTTAAAGGCTCTTTCGTCGCACAACCAAATAGAATTATTTGATTGGTTAAGAACATCCAGCAATTGGAAACACTTCAAATCGAGAGGCGACCGGTTGCAAAAATAACATAACATAATTTTTAATTTATTAATTTTCGATGTAGATAATAAAACAAACTTTAATGATACTATAAGCAAGTGCAGATAGCCAACATATTCAAACCTAGATGCACTAATGACAATAGTTTTAAAATATTAGTTTTTTTCTCATTTTAGGGGACTCAGCGATCTTGATTCCTCGAAGAGTATATATATATATTTTTAAAAAATTAGCTTACATTATTATTAACGGAATGGAGCGCATTTTCTTTAAGATTCTTTGTGTAAAACCCTAGTACATTCTTCAAAACCGGTTGAAAATAGTTTGCCCACAGTAAATAGTTTGCCCACAGTAAATTTTTGAAGTTGACTGTTATCATTTTTGAGTTAGTGCGAAGAGCCCACGTAAGGTATACAAACCAACATAGACTTAACTTCTGAGAAAAAGTCAACTTTTTTATTTGTTAATCGATAGTATTGTAGATAATACTTACTACAATAATAACTCCCTAAAATGAACTTTCTGCAACAAAACATTCAAATTAATTAACTAATTTGTTAGTATTTTGCGAAGAAAAGGTCATTGGAAGATAGAGGTATCTTTCACCAACAAACTCAACATTTTTCATAAGTGTTACAGAAACATTTCCTTTGACTTCAAGGAAAACAATTTAATAAGCTAAGGCATGAGAATAGCTGAGGTAAATATATCTTTTTATCTACTACTTGGGACGAAGCGACCGGTTGAAGCTATTATATATATATATATATATATATATATATATATAGATATAGATATAGATAGATAGATAGATAGATAGATAGATAGATACATAGATAGATAGATAGATAGATAGATAGATAGATAGATAGATAGATAGATAGATAGATAGATAGATAGATAGATAGATAGATAGATATATAGATAGATAGATAGATAGATATCTCAGTTGGTAATCCGAGTGTGATAAATTTAACCACTCTTGTCTTGGAAGGTGTGGTAGGGGTAACTTTCGAAAATGTAAGTGACAAAACAATTTTCATTACATATTTCATTCTACGAAATAAGTCAATTTTGTTCAAATACTTAGTGACTCGTTACAGAATAGGAGAATAGTAGAAACTAGTTTTATTAAGTGTTCTTCTATTAGGTACATACATCTGTATATTATGAATCGATATGAGAAGTAATGACCTCTGAATCCTGTATATATTTGTCGTTCTTTTTCGCTCCATCCAGAACGTATTTGTATGCGTTAGTTTTGCAATTCTCTGACGAGTGTCTAGTGAAGAACAGAAATATATGTTTTAGGGCAGTGTTTCAGTCAATAAATATATTTTACATTAATATCGAAATATTGATATTTCTTAAAATAGTTACTTTGCAATATACGTATATAACTATTATATTTTATACATATAATTATACCATATACTTTTCTAAATAACTTCAAATATTTTCAGCTGCATACATTGGTAAGTATTTTTATCAATATGTTCTATTGGGATTTAGTATTATAAACCTAAAAGGTCAATCTTAGATAATTATGTGCTATGTAATTTAAACAAGAGCTACATTTTTTTATTATTTCATACTCTAGATTTAATGTGTTGTGTCTGACAGTAAAACAATATCAATTTAGAGAAAAATGGGATTCGTATAGGTATTTGAGAGATGAATTTAAACATATATACAGTTCATCTATGTAAGTGATACGTTGTTAACAATAATCATACTGTTAACTTGTATTAAAACTTTATGAATTTTGTCATTGTGTCCATTAAGACATATACCGGAATAACTTGAGAACGCAAAATTAAGAATACCAAAAAATATCTGCGATCAGCACCTTAACTTTTGGAGGACAACGTGCGTACAAGTTGATCTCTTAATCTCAACCTTGTTCAAATTAGTTATCACTTTACGAATGAATTTTATATATCATGACATGAGATTCGACTATTTGGGAAGGCAATGCAGAATCGGGCTAGTTGGGTGGAATGGGGTACTCCTCCTATTACCTGCTATGATGCTGCAGCGTTGCGGAGGCAAAGGGAAGTTAAATTTTCACTCCTTATCAGAGCGTGGAACAAGCAGTGTCGCTGTTAGAGAGGGCATGTGGCACGTGCGTGTTGTCGTCATGTTTGTCGACGCCTGTTTCAACATCAACTGTAATAAAACTCAACATAAGGCATATAAGAATGTACAGAATGCTGAAGTCGCAACTATAGTTATCAAAGTATCAATAGTTGCTGTAGGTTCGTAAATATAGTCAGTGAATTTGGAGTTGATTTCACATGAGGCTATACACTACCACTGTAATTACATTATGTAAAACTTGTAATGTATTTTAGTTTTTTTTATATTTTTCTTTTAAGTATAAATTTTGTTTTAATAAAAACAATGGTAGAATCCTTTGCTTCAACTATTACACCGCCACCTGCTCTTTGTTAGTTTGTCTAATGTTACATAAACACAATATTGTAATACCAGGGTAAGATTTTTGGTACATGCTCTCAATTGAGACTCACCGTCAATAAGTGATACTTCTTAGATTTTTCTCATACCTTCGAACTAGCGCGCCGATAGCAGAAACCGACTTCCGAGGCTTAAATACAAGTATGTTCTTTATTACCGAACTTGATGAGCTGGATGGAGGAGAAGGGCTGTTGCTAAAACATAATGTCCGTGTAGTGGAAGGTTATCTATGGAGCCTTGTTCTAAGCGGAATAGTATGAAGTCCCGTAACTCGGATAAATAGTATGAAGTTTCTATCATACGTCGAACTAAAAACCATTTAAACACACACATAACCACAACTACATACAACACACACATTCAACAGCAGCAACAGCAACAACAACAATAAAAACAACACAATACTACATAGCATTCTTCTTGTACCACATTTGGTGGAGGATACTTCTGAGTACAGAACTACGTTTTTGATAATTTAATACTACTCTGTGAAGTTCAAGTGTGAGTAGTATTAATTAAATCATGCTGAGAGCACTCTTAGCGTGATATTTAACCACATTTACAACTAAAATGCACTTTTACACAATTTTTGTACATCGTTTATGGGTATTGCACAAGGCTAATATTATTCCTAAACATAGTTTTATTAAATATGCTACTTAATGCACATAGTATTTTGCACAGATAATTTAATCAAATATAACCTTAAAATTCTGAACAATAAAATAATTTTGATTCTAAACTTAGAACTAATTATATATACATATTTTATTTTTTTTCTCTGTTTGATTTTTTCTCTTATACTCGTATTTTATTTCTTTTAATGTTGTTATTAATTTTTCTTTAAGCTCATGATATCCCAAGCAAGAGAACGTATCCTATATTCTAATACGTATATTTTATCATCGTAGGTGCTTAATGTTAACCCATAATATACCAAAATTTTTAAAAATTGAATTCTTTCACCATCTTTTATATTCAATATCTATGGGTTACCAAATATACGAAAATTAATAAAAATGGAATGTGTTCCATTTTTGAGAAAGTTTATGGACGTATGATAAACCATACATTGGTCATTCACGTATGATTTTATATACATTTGAGCTGTATGATTAGTCATACTGGGATAAGACAGGAAACAATCTACTTGATATGACCTTTTTATTCTAAAAGATAACATATTTCCTTGCACATGCTTCACTACAAATTAAACTTTAGTTTTCTTGTCGTAACAGGGATAACATAGTTTATTATAATGAATCTTGTATTCCCAGTACATGCGTGAAATAAGAGGAATACTGTTTTGAATTCCAATGTTACACTTTATGTATCGATACTGTTTGCAACCTACACATTTTACTTTTTTGGTATAAAAGGACAGTAATAAATGAACCATAGTTTGCCGCTTTATCCAGTGTAAAGCAGGATTGAAATTAATTTTAGGCAATGTGTGTCTGAGGGTCAAGGGGGGCTATAACCTCCATAGCCCCTTGAATCCGCGCCTATAAAATGGACCATTTTTGGGAGTAATCCAACGCTGCATTTAATACATCGGAATTTAGTACATTTTTCTCCTCATCAAGGAAATGGTCCATTTTGTTATACCGAATTCTATTCAAAATTCCCTAGATGATTTTGGACAAATACATCTCGATCTTTCTATTTTGGATGAAGACAGTAAAGATAATACTATGCGTCGAGTGAATTTTAAGAAAGGCTAATTTTTATCCAAATGTATGTAGAGTATCTACAGGCTGACAATAGTACAGGTGGTAGCAAATCTGGCAAACGGCTAATACCACTTTTTTGATATGATTCAAATTCTATACAACAAATGAAGTTTCTCAAAAAGGTCGAATCCACCCATGTTCCAGTGTTATTCATCAATGATCGATGGTCAATAAAATCCGTGTAGACAATGTGGGCAATATAATCTTCAAAATTGTCACGAAATATATCTACAGGGCTGACTTGTATATCACACCACTGATTGATTACAAATTGTTTTAAATTAGTATTTTTTCTTGGAAAAGGTTTGTTTTGACTAAAGTGTTTTCTTTCCCAAACTCGAGCACATGGCTTTGAGTTGGACCATAATGTCCCTTCGGGCCGCTACTTTGTGAATTAGCTGGTATTCCATCAGAACCACTAATAACGATGTCGTAAGTTTCTCCACCTAACACCGAACGCACCTCCATAGGTTATGACAACACTCTCTTTCCAACATCTCGAATTTGTGCGATATCGCCATCGACATCACTTGCAGCAGCATCTTGGTCAGTGTCATTCCCGTTACTTGGAGAAAACGAAATCAAATGAAGTTCTTCTGAACATTTTACTTCTGTGAAAAGATCTTTCTCACTATTGTCTAGTTGGTTCCGCATATTTAGGATCTCCTCTGCATCTAGCGGTCTCTTAGAGCTGAATAATAATAATAATAATAATAATAAAACTAGTATTTAGTAAGGTCAACGAATTGATAACATTAATTTTTATTCATTACTACAGAACATATTTGGATGGCCACGTGCTAGAACGCAGTAACCACCAAAAGCAGGTTTTTGAGTAATCACGAGTCAAAGTTGAATTTGATGTATAACCGCTAATTGAAGCGGCGTACAAACGCATGCAATTTGTTGACAAACCAGTCGAGGTAGAGCCATGATTCGTGATTACATTGAACAAACATTAATTCTGAACGGAAATATTATATTATAACGATTTACAAAATGTGGAGTTACTCCGTTCTAGCCACGTAGAACTCTATTTAGAATTAAGTTCTCCTGTGATCATTAGACTTCGATCTATATCTCCCTTATCAGGTTGCAGAATTGGATGTTGATTAGGATTGGGGAATCAGCCAGAGCTCATTTTGAAGTACAATCCTATCATGAGCATTCGCAAATTTAGCTACAATTCTCCTCAATAGAAATCGAGACCTTACGATTCCAATCCACGACTTTCCAAATGCAAGGCCAATGATCTATCTACTAAGCCAATACTTCTGTCAATATAATATCTTCTGTCAATAAACGCAATTAATAATAATTAACCTAATATTGAAATTTATAAAATCTGTATTCGTAGTCGTTTCTTGCACTTGGCAATTTGTGGTACATATTCTTAAAAATCAGATTAAATTCATGGTATATATCTCAAATAAGCCCAAAATTATTATCACAATAAAGCAATTGTTCTAATATTTTGTTGCTTTGCAGCACAGTTAGCATATAAAAACTTGTATCCAAATCCAGTTAAAAGCGTAAATTAAAAACTAATTTGTTACTATTTGTTTTTTTATTTTAAAATTTTGAAAAATACTGCAAAGTGTTCAAAGCACGGAACGGTGCACCGGTGCACACTTTGAGAAGACGTATACTGAAGAAAATTTTACGCTGCTATTTGACACTTATTCATTGATATTCTTGCAATGAAAAAATATGTAATTTGAAATGTAAATAGAAGACAAAAGTTATATTTTGTTCTACTTGTTGCCCAATGTATGATATTTTATACATCAATTTTCAAAACACTATAGCTCGACAATTAATTATTGTAAATGAAACCATTTTCTCCTACTTTATCCTTGAAAACCTACATAAACATTGGTTTATGATTTTTGTGTGTGATCTAGAAACATTAGAGACATTTTTTTGAAAAAAAGCTAAGCTTGTGCCCTTTTGGACACATTTTGCAGGATATCAAAAGTTTTCTGCTTTCCAGCATGACGATGCAAGTGTTGCCAGAACAAATTCTAATTAGAAGTAAATATACAAGTATGAAGTTGCTGTAACACCTGGCGTTCCCCTATAGGGAAGAGAGTGTATATTTACTGCAAATATAATATATATAATATATATCTTTTTTACGTATGAACAATCATACGCTGGGATGCTGTTGTGTATCCATTATGGTTTTCACTTCGTATTCTATTCTTTGAATTGCATAATTCCTTGTTTTCTAAGACATTATCCTCATATTCCTTGAAAGATAATTCTGATCTAACAATATTTGATTTTATTCCGTATGCTTTTCATTCTAATCTTCTTTATTTTATAATAACATGCTTTTTAAAGACAGACAACCTTTTCTATTATAACACCTTTATGCTTATTTTCAAATTGCTCTTTCATTTTCTCTTTAACCTGTTTCAACCCATGCTCATTATTTTCTTTCTAATGAAATGTATCCTAAAGCTCATATATACCTATCATATCCTCATGTACATAATCAGTTTCTATATGCACTATAACAGAATAAGAATCACTCATTAATAGTTGTAATTTATCTTCATATTTGTGTTTTATCACATTATAAAACTAATCATATAAACATATTTACTTATATTATTACACCATTATTCGCTAGTTTGAAGAAATCAATTTAAATCTATGTACTTCATTAAACATGCTGATTATCTGAATGCCAATATTTTATGAATCTTTCTCAGTTTGAGATCTTATGATACATGTAACTTTAGGTTTTGATAACGCAACATTTAATTTTTCTTGTCGTAAAGTGTTGTTAACAATTTTGGAGTTTCTTTTTATTTAAGCTGGAGCTAAAGACAGGTATGAATGTTTGTTATGAAGTTCTTTTGGATAATCTAAATAAACTTCTAGAATATACCAAATATCAGAATCGTTTCCAGTTCACAATATTCTATTCATCCAGTATTTTTGAATTCCACCGCTAATAACCTCTTTCCGTTTCAATTCCCAATAAGCTAAATGATGAGTCATAGACCAACCATACTCGTTATTTTGTATCTATATACATTATGTAGGAATGTTTCTTGTTTGGACTATCGTTTTATATATACTTTTTAATTGATTTGAACATTCCTCCTGTTATCCCCTTTTCTATAGATGGAAAATCACCATAATTAGTTAATTATTCTAACTTTTGTTTTGTCGTATTGCTTCCCAGAGAAATCCAGAACCAGCGATATACCATGCAGGATCTAATTTATAAATTTTAAGCGATGTAACTCTGAAATTTTCTATAATATCTGTTAATTGAAGAACATCAATTATGTTGTAAACTTGAGTATATTCTTTTAAGGTTTTTAAGTTGAAAACCTTACAGATCAATATATGATGTTTATAATCCAAGTCACTTATATCTACTCCTGCTAATCCGCTTTTAAATTTCCTTACCTTTCCTACTAAAATTTCTACTTTTAAATTCCCCAACCAACTCAACCAACCAACCATTTATTCATTTTATGAGTAAATGAGTACCATGTTAAGATAGGTTATTGATGTTTACAGGAAAAATTCTTGGGTTTTTATATCTTCAAATAAAAACAAACAACGATGTAAAGTGAGGGATAAAATAAAAATAGAAAATAACAATACAATACTACAATGCTAATAATTTTAACAAATACTAATACTGAATGTCTATCCTTGGTATGTGCTTAATATTAGAACATCTAAATTTTCAAACAAATGCTGTAATTTTTGAGTAGAAACTAATCACACAAATCTTCAGCTAAACATGTCCATGTAAATGGAATGACAGCCTAATTTGAGAGATTCTAAAGTTTTAGTTACGGATTAATTAATCAAAATCAAAGAACAGACTCACCAATTATTAAACTGATATCACACTGACTATATAACTCGGTATCACACATAATACCAATCTTCAACTAATGATCATCAAAACACAGTACTATATTATTATAATATTTTCAACACTTGGTCAAGATGTGTTTGACCCGTTTCAATTTTCCCTTAATTCTGACGCAATTCGTAAAAACCGATTTCAGTAGCGAGATATCACTGTTAAAAACTTATCAGTGTTATCAACTCTTGTTCCACTCAAACGTTTAATATTTGACTTTGAATTATTTTTTTTCTAACATACACTTTGGGAGGCCACCCTAAAATAAAAATTGTACTTTTATTTTATAAATTATTTTGAATATTTTATACATGTGTCGAATTGGTTAGCATATAACCACACACTACTAGTACCAGATTCGTTCACTCATGCACCACCAAATAAAGTAAAAACTAAAATTAAAAAAAAAATTCTCCGTAAATCATTCAATCAAGCATGCCTCCTTCACATTCGCCCGACCTAGCACGAAACTCGTATTAGTAATTTAAGGTCTCTAAGTAAATAAAAAAATTATAATAACAATTTCAAATAATAATACCATGAATAATTTGAGATATTGATTCCCGTTAATATGATTCTCCCAAAAATAAATATTATTATTTTCATGAAGTAGTAATAGAATCAAATGATAGAAATGAAAATATTGACTTACATTTTCTCTGCTCAGGTAGTTTGATAGCAACATCAAATTGAATTATTTACCAGGATAACAAATATTGCGTACAGCAAACAGGTTACAATCCAAATTTGAATACCCGAAGTACATAGTTCAAAGGACAGTCACACGACATACATTCCAGGCCTGGAATACAAAAGATATAGTTACATTATATACATACCATAAATTTTAAATATATGCTGACCAATTCCTAAATAAATGTATTTCATTCTTTAAATTTGACCATCTTAACTCAACGTTCTAACTAGATTTGAATTACAGCTGATTTGATCATTAATTATTTTGAATTATTATAGGTTCGCGATATTTTTTTGTCATTGAAACATTGACTTTTCTTACATCATTTAGATTCTCAATAGAACTGACTTGTAACGTATTTCTCGTAAGAAATGTCAAAGTCTAGTGTGTTCAAAGCCACCTGGGACTCAATGATTTCGTCAGTTTATCTGCTAGACTAGATTTAAATTGAGACTTTATTAATATGTTATCATTGACTAGATAAGTCATAGGAGACCTTTTCCTGTCATATTTTCTCTTCTTATAGTGCCAAGCTTTTTTCCAAATTCTCTAAAGCTATTACTGATAAATCTTTGTCCTTTTGTGTGATTTCATAATTATCAATTTCCCATTTTACGTCAAGCGGATCGCACCCATTATAATTATACATCAGCTCCGTAGGTGAACATTTTGATTCAGTATGTTCCGATAAATTTATAAAAAATTCAATTTCATGGAGATCATCATTCCACTTAGTATGTTTATTCCGGAAATAATTTTCAGACAATCCTTCAAACCGTACAAGTATCGCTCCGATGCGTTTGAAGCTGCGCAATACGGAGATATACAAATATTCCTAATATCCTGTCCGCATACAATATCTTTAAATAATGAAGAAACGAAGAGACTCGAATTATCATGAGAAGACGAACGAGGAAACCCAAAACGGCACAGAACTTTATACAAATTATCACGTACTGTTATTGCATTTAAAGTTCAGTATGTTACAATCCACATAAATTTAGTGCAAGAATATTGCCAGTTCTTTCAACGGTAATTGAAAAGTTAGTGGTACAGCAAATTATTTCATATATTGATAGCTCTCACATACTTCCATGCGAACAATCTTGGTTTCGTAAATTTCACAGCACTTCTACTGCTTTGTTAGGTATTAAAGACAATGTGCTTCATGAACTAAATGACAAATATCTGGTCACACTAGTCTTATTAGACCTCTCAAAGGTCTTCCTTCTAATTTGAACCACAGATTGTTAGCAACCAAAGCAGAGTTCGTATGTATTTGATCAAGTTCCCTTATGCCCATAATAAAAACTGGACTCAAATGTTGCACAAGATGAATTTTAAACTAAACATCCTTCTACGAAGTATAATAGGTAAGACAAAATATGAATTTAATGTCAAAGTTTTATTATCCAGTCCAACATCAGTAAAAGTTTCCTTTTCACTGTTGTAGGTTTAGTTAAGCATCAGTTCCAATGTTCATAGAACTCTTTACTTACCATCGAAATTTTACTGCAGCTATTTAGACCACAGTAGTATTTCCTTTACCATAACAAAAGCGTGAACAGAAACTGCAACCATATGTTTTTGCCGTAATGTGGTATCAGGATACGGTTTATTAAACTCAGAATCTAACAGTTACACTAACATCAAAACACTTGATCCGCACTGGGATTTCACATTCATGGGAAGCATATATCTCATATTACATTGTTTTCAGTGCCATGACCATGTGTAAAGTGTCCCTTTTTAAAGTTTTTATTTTGGAAGAATAGTTCCTAGTAGAAGTTTCTTTCCAACGACCTCTATTAACATAACCAGTCACATATCAGACCACTATTAGTAGGCTGCTTTTGATACATCACGAGCAGTGGAGCGTTGCCTATCACTTACAGCCATGTTTGCTTTTATGCCTACTGCCCGCCTTACATTACTCTGTTTATAAGAATGCGCACCACCACAAACATAACACTGCAACAGCTTTTTTCTTTTACATACCAAACAGATGCCAGTCCTTCATAGACTAATAAATCATTTTCTTAAAGTTCATATTGATTAACAGCACCCAATATTTGCCAAATTTCCAATTCCTTATTTCGAAATAGATCGTACCGAAGTTGCGGGTTTAAACCATAAAAAAACCAGTCGAACAATAGCTTTATTATCCGAAGCACACTTGCCTCCCAATAACTCATAACATAGGCGTATAGAAGCCATGTCATTAAGTATATGAACAAAACAAACCAACCAATCATTTGTAATTGAAAACTCACTTATCAATTTCCAATGCAACTTACCCGTAAGAGACGCGTAGCCAATGGGGGTTCCGGGTGATCCGGAACCCCATTCGAAACCAGAGATGAATAAAATAAGGAAGGATGAAACAAAATGAATGAGGGAAAGAAGGATCAGCAAAATCAGAATCAGAAAATTTTTAAAGAAAATGAAAACTACAGGAAGATTTTGGTTACTCTTTCTTGTGAGGAGGTTTGTATTATTTGCAATAAATGGTGGCAAGTTGAGTAAGTTATCCTGGAAGATTCAGGGAATTTGAAATTACTAGGAAAGTTCCAGAATTCTTATAATTTCTGCTACTAGTCAGGGAGATTTCAAGCTTCCGAATGCATGGTGCCGTTGAGTAAACGCGTGTACATGTTTATCATCAATTTTCCATCATTGCAGTATCAAACATGTTATTTCAAAAACAATTTTCTACTACTCTTTTAACCTGTCATTTCGCACCGACAGTAGTTAACGAAATAATAAAAACAAAAACTTATGTAGAAAGAAAGTTAGATATGAATTTGATTCGACAGAGAAAGGAACGCAGATATTGTAAAATATTTTACAACACATTATTGAAATACGTTTCACATTATTGAAATACTTTTTATAATAATGAATGTGTTCTATAATAATGAATGTGAGGTTATAATGAAAGGAAAATTCTTATATTTGAACACACAGAGAAAAAACGTAAATATTGTAAAATATTTTTCAATACGTCGTTATTTGTTATTTTATTAGAGATTTCTTCATAGCTTTTTATTAAAATACTTGTCAATATATACTCATTTTATTGTCCTAAGAAACCAAAATGTGTAGATCGTAAAGTGGTTTTGATTATTCAAGCTCCTGGTCCTTCAGAATTCCATCTCACCCCCGTTACGAAATCCTGGCTAAACGAACCAATAAATGTTCCAGTAAAACAATTTAGAGTGATCGAGCCCCTGATGTGATATTCACAGTATTTCATATCACAAATATTCCCCTTCACGAAATTCTGACTTCGTGCCTGCCCTAGGTCCGAGGTAGTGCAGAAAAGTACAAAGCCTCGTCAGAATATAATTCAGTGGTCTTTATTTAATATATTGCCTTCAAAAGTTTAAATACTGCTTTATACTGTGGTCCATCACACTGTGCAACATTTTTTATTGCTTCTAAAATCTCACTTTGGCAGTTTACTGAGTCACCTTTGACAGATTAGTTCGTAACGTTAATCCAGAACAAGCAGTTGGTGGCTTTCTTTTTCTTCGTGATTTTCGAGGAATGGGTTTGAGTAGTTGCCATGAATACCTGCTTGTACAGATAACTGACCTCGACAAACCAAATGGTTATCAACAACACGTAATCTATTGGCATTATCAGCCAAGGACGAATGTGTTTCTCTTCGTATTTCTTGATACGAAGTAGACGATAAAAAAGGGTTTGTGCTAAGTAATGTAGCATTAAATGGAACATTTTCTCTATTTTCAAGAAACGATAAATCTCAATCAAGGGGATTATATAGTTCCACTATCCTTCTATCACCATTTGGGAAAGAATTCAAATGTAATTGCTGCGTAATCGGAAAATCTGGGCTCAACTGCATTTTTACAATTTGTTTAATAATATAATAAGTTATATCAAACTTGTTAATACCAAATTATATTGCTTTTAATTTAGTAACTTTCCTAGCCTAAATCTATAAATTTAATATGCTGAGTCGTAGTACCACACTGATACTCCCTATTTGTTTTATCCTTCCATTCATAATTCACACCTAACAAATAAATAACTACAATCATAAACAATAATTTAATTTTGAACAAGTGCGATTGTTCGGTATGTGAGAATTCAGGAAAAATCGTGGGTAAAATGAGGATTAATATTAAAATATTAAATAATAAGGCAACGTCACTGGTCAGAGTCTCAAATCGCAACCCCCGACGTTATAGTAAGAGAATAATTAGTATATAGAAACACATTAATTGAAGCAGGTATAAGCAACTAATTCTTTAATAAATGTCTAAAGATGCATAGAAGGTTTAAATAATTTAACCCAAGCTCTCAATCCCATACACATAAATATGAAATATTCAAGAGTATCTAAGATTCTAATATCAAATGGGTATCTCGACAAAGGTGATATGTCCAATTTTTTTTCGAAAATCAGTTTATGACAGATACGGATAATGCCCGAAGTGCTTTTTCATTTGTGAGCACTGGTTGTAAATGCAAATACGTAATAACGACCTTATTGGCAAAAAACAAAGGTGATATGTCTTGGAATCACGATATGCTGTGAGCAAAAGTGATGAGTCCATTTATATGGACATATCACCTCTATTTTTTGCTGAAAACGGTTAGTAGTAGTCATTTATTTGTTTGGACATATAACTTCTGTTGACGATTGTAGAAGACAAAAAGGTGTTCTGAGTTTTACGTTGTTAGGAGTACGTTGTGTTGATGGAAAAAGTATGTCATTCCGTGAAGAATTAACCAATAGTCAGATCCTAGAAGGACTAGAAAATAACAGTGAACCTGAGGAATATGTGGTGAACATGTTAGGCAATGAATACATATTACAGGAAGTACCTAGAGAAGAAAGAATTGAAGCAACTGATGGTAAGTGTTGTTTCTGCACTAAGAAGTTGCAGTTACCTTCTGCTGAAATTAAAAGATTAAGTACATTTTCGCAATTTTCTTGTTGTTTGGAACTTTTCGTAATACGGATTTATGTTTCATTTAGCTCTTAACACACAATAGTTCGAGCGAAAGGTAGCGAATGAAAGCGAGTAACTTAGGTTAGGTTGGTTAGGATCGTTGCTATAGGCAAGTTTGTCATTCCTACTGTAATGTTTACGCCTGGAACCCTAGTTTATTCAGAAGAGTTTGGCAATCAAGCTGGTTAATTAAGGAGATTGTCAATAGTTCAGTTTCGCTCCAGGACTTCGATTACCCTTCCAAGTTTCAAGCTGGAGGTGCCGTCTGCTCTAACCTCCTAAGCCTCAAACTTTGGCTCCTAACTAAAAAAAAAAAAAAAAGAAAAAACTTCACTAAACCTTCATTGGTTGCAAGCGTTGGCTCCATGGTAGGAATGCCAAACTTGCTCTATCAGCATCATTGAGTGGCATTTAACCACTGATCGTCAAATTTGTTATCCAAGACTGCTACTAAAAGTTTTGATAGCCAGAAAATCACGGGCAAATTAATGTTAGAAAAGAACCAGGTGATGACGACATCAAACTTCTGGTCAGGAATAATACCGTTAAATTCCAGCTTGGAAAATCTTGGTTTGCAGGTTAGTTTGACCTGGTTAGGTTGTGTAGGCCTATGTAAACTTTTAAGTTTTTTCTTTACACAATATCAATTTCTCTTGCTCAAATTGCTTAAAAATAGTTATACTCTTCTTATAACAATTTTAATAGAGTTTCTGTTATTTATTTCCTCCCGTATATTTTCTATACTGTTTATAGCCTAACCTAATACCCTACTCAAAGGCCGTTTTCAACAAACCCGGGAAAAGTTCATTATCTCCCATGTTAGTACTGGGCAATCACAGACATCGAACTAAAGAACAGACCGCCAGCCCCTATATGTAAAACACTAGGCAGAATGAAGCCAAAATTTGTAGAGGATAGGCGGAACACAGGGTAGGGTAGTCGGAGTTACGCTTATTTTAACATATTCGCCTACCTATATTGAATTCAATCACCCACTCTATGATTCTTCTGTAAAATTCTAAGTAACGTACTGCACATAATTTCCTTTATTAGATAATTGCTTAATCTTTGTGAGGATAGAGTGTGGCAATCTGCCCATTTTCGACTTCATAATGCCCGCAATTGGTTAATCATGAATAGGGTAGGATGCGGTTATCTGTCCATTTCCGATTTCAAAATGCACCCCTCCTTCTGGAGGTCTGTTCTTTAAATGTCTTTGTCGGCAAAGATGTTGCATTTTCCTTTACTATTGGGCGCTACACATGTGTACATTGGGCGCTATACGGTTGGTTCAATTTCAAAACTAAGATTTTAGACATAATTTACAGTAACTTTGCCCGCTTATCATTTTTTGTATCGTTAATAGTTACTCAAAATGGTCTTTGTTAAGGGATTTGTGGGACACCCTGTATGTTGTAGTCGTAATTTTGGAATCTCTATTATGGTTTGTCTAAGAAGAATATTTTTGTTTTTGAGAAAATTTTTATAATGCTGCACTGCAAAGGACTGCTTATTAGGACTTATACCTTTTGTCTGTAACTGATTGTATCTAAACTATAGTGATATGTCCATCATTAATCGCTGAAAACGAATTTATTTTGAAAATAGCGATCAGTATACACTTTATAGCACGTTACATAGAAACAAAAGAACCTCATGTTAATATTCCATTAATAAAAAGTAAGTTTTGCATTAATCACTGATTTATGAGATGATATAAAATTTGTTTTTTGTTTCCTGAAAAAAAAAACTGCAAGCATAGGCTTATCACCTTTGTCCAGATATCCATCGAAATGTTGAATAACTATTGAGCAGCGGCGTAGCATAAGGGAACGCCAGTACGCCCAGCATTCCCTGTTAAAAAAGTACGTATTTCATTATATATAAATTGTTTGCTTGTAATTATCACAAATATTTCCACTGCAATCTTCTAAATGCGCTCTCTCGCTTTACTTTGACAAGCGGAACCTACGCATGCGCGTCACTCAAATGCACATTCATTCTTTCCTCTTGTATGCTATGTTAATGTGGCATCCAGGCCTACTACAAGCATCGGGGTTTTCGTCTGCTTTCTGTCGAATGCGCATGCTCAACTACTTGCTTTCTCACTCCTCTTCCCCCCTCGCAACTCTACATTTTGCTTTAGATATAAGCTGGCATATTCCCAAGTATTTCCAACTCTATCTATTTTGAACTAAGCTATACAGAACGTACGAGTGCGAACTGCAAGGAATAGCACAAAACAGAAATGGCTAGTTCAATGCCTTTTTGGAGCACGTCGGTTATATAAATAATAGTATAAAAAGAGTTATGCTTTAGCCCTAATTAAATGCATCGTAATTGTAATCGTAATTAAACGCAAACTTTTAATCTTCATCACAAATACATAGTATGCCCAGTGGTGTAGCCAGAAATTCTGAGGGAGCTCACACACAAGCATAGATATAAAGCATTATGTAGAATCACGGTCACCGATCTGGTAGGCCAAGAGAGCCAGCACTCCCCGCTCCTCGCAAAGATTGCTTGGATCCTTCGAGTCTGGATATCTGACAGCAAAATAGACACACAGAAACATACCCCCTGAGTTATTTTAAGTGCTTTCTACTTCTTCAAATGATATATGTAATTCTATACACTGAGTTCCGGACCCAAGATGACAAATTTCTAGGGGCGACATTATATATATATATATATATATATATATATATATATATATATATATATATATATATAACGAGATTGAGGGATGGTATGTGAAGAAAGAGAAAGAAGCTTCCCACGAGAAAGAAATGAAGGGAACTAACTATACTGAAAACAATGTTCATTCAACAATGGGGCAAGTTTTCTCGTCACAACGGTAGTGGCAAGAAGGAGCTGAGACAACTGCTTGTTAGCTTCTGACGTAATCCACGTATTTGCTCCAATTAGGGTGGCCTGGCCCCGTAATTTTTTTATAATCCCATATTTCCTCGGTATCATATATTTCCCCTCGTAATGCTGATTACAGCAGTATTGTATCTCACAAGTGACTAACTTTGGCATCCTCATTTCGGAATGCCACGCTATGCTACTGCTATTGAGTGAAAATATATTTAGAATACAATTACAGAACAGAACAAATAATACAAGAAAATTTTACAATCGAATAACGGAACTTAGTAATCATTCACTTTATGAGATTTAAAGCTATATTCTTTTTAATTTCAGATGTTCTTAATTTTAACAATGTCTTATACTGAATTCCTATATTTAATATCTTCTTTGTATTAGAATAACTAAATATTTAAACAAAAGCTGGAATATTTGAGTGGACGCTAATCACACAAACCCTCAGCATATACTTGTCGAATTAAATGGATGGGCGACCTCATTTGACAGATTCTAAAGTTTTAGTTAGAGATTAATTTTTCTAAATCATAGAACAGACTCACCAATTGTTAAGCTGATATAACACTGACTACATAACTCAGTATTACGCATAATAGTAGTCTTCAACTAATGATCATGAATACACAATACTATGTTATTATAACATTTTCAACACTTGGTCAAAGTGGTTTGACCAGTTTCAATTTTCCTTTAATTCTGACGCAATTCGTAAAAACAGAATATCACGCAGAAGGTTCTGATTTCAGTCGTAAGAAGTCACTCTTACAAACTTATCAGTGTCATCAACTCTTGTTTCACTGAAACATTTCATATCTGACTTTTTAATTATTTTTTCTAACATGCAACAATGAACAGCAGCTCTAAAACGGCTTGTTAAGTGATCATGGACAACAACCTTTCGTACATGATTCTATATTACTTAATATTTTCTCAGAATCTGTGTTATTTGATTTTATTTTGAGTGTAACGTATCGTTCAGCAGCGTTCGTGATTCACGTGGAATCCGAACCACATCAGCTCCAAGCTAGAAATGAACCCGGGCCTTCCACACTAAAATCGCGTACGCTAACTGTTAACCAGGAACGAGCTCTAAAACCTACCTTACTCTCATGCTCTTTTACTTAACAATATCGTGTTGGCCTGCGTTAAAGCCGATTGTATACCATTCTATAGAGTAGCAATTCTGTTCTGATTCATAAGTAGCAGGAAAAGTCTCTTCCTGGACAAACTTTTTATTTTTCTGTAAGAAGTGTAATGCATAGCCCGCGATTTCCATAGCAGAGATTAGTCACGTGATTGATTTTTTCAATTGCTTTTTACGGTTGTAGATTTTTTCTAGTGCGCACAATGACAAAATAGTTGAGAAAAATGCTGTGCTAGTCAGACGACCACGAGAAAAATTTTTGGTCACAGGAAGGTATGTTTCTTTGGGCAATGAGAGTGACACATCTTTATCAACGTCCGAATTCTCACTTTTTCCACCTCTCGAAGAAAATAAGAATGCACGAAATCACGCAGAGAACGGACGTTTATCCCCCCGTTACACTAATTGAAGTTTCTAATACCAACATACAATATTCGTACGTAAACAACAACATTGTGTATTGTTGAATCCAAGTTCTCGAGGTCTTGTCTTTTCTTGATTGCCGGAATGTTGTGATTACATTTCGGCACTCTAGGCAAAAGTAATGTTTAAAAAACGTGTCAATACACCATTCTCTCCGAATGTTTATGAATTCTATTTTTTATATTCTTCTCCTTTCTTTTAGAACATTCCTTTCCCTCATTCATCTGCTATTATTTATTTTGACCATAATATTTGTCAGGTCGGGTGCTGTGCGTCCTTAGCCTTCGAGTAATCGGGCCGCGGTGAAAAGCATCACAAGGAAATTATATTTTTTATCGTGTGTTCACCCTGTTTCTCAGAGATATTCCACCGTCCAGCTAATCTTGCCCCCTCGCCTAACTGAACATTCAACCTCAATCATTCCGTTATCCGTTGTTTAGTTTAACTGCTATCGATTGATTAGTGATTCTGCGGTGATTTCCACCGCGCGCGACTGAACGTGTAATGTTTTTTTTTCAGTGCTTCACTTCGCACTTCGCACTTTGTTTGGAGATTTTTTAAGGTTTATAAATATATTTTTAGTGGACAGAAGCGCGGTCGACAGAGATAACAAACTGGTACAAAATGTGAAAGAAAGAGGAAACTAGAAATGAACAGATTATAAGAACGGAGGGCAATGTAACGAACGTACTATTCGGATAAATCAGAAAAGATGATCTAGTAGAAGCTTCGTCTTAAAAAGATGATAACAAAGATAATGTAGAAATAAGTTAACACAAAAGTGGAAGCGAGGAGTCTGCAACCGAGTTTGAAGACCTTAAACCCAGAAATGATCGGCGATTCTTCGAATGTTTTCAGAGTAGCAGAGGCCGAAATAAGTGATGACGAAGTGAAAAACAATGTAAAATTGAAGAAAGCCTAAAATAATTCAATGTAGTGTTGTATTGGTTAAGTTTCAAAATAACAGGACCATAAAATGATTCAATTTAAATTGGATTTGACTTCAATTTAGGGCCCCTTTCAGCATCGAGGTTATATGAGACGTAGGCCTATTTCTTAACGTGGAATCCGAACCACATGGGTTCCCACCGGGAATCGAACTCGGAAGTTCCATTCCAACGGCGCGTATGCTAACTATTAGCTACACGTGAGCTCTAATTGAATGTAAAATACACTGTAAGTTTTTTTTTTGTTATGTTGATATAGTATTCATTTTACTAATTTACAATTGCATTTCTAATTTTTGACGAACCAAAGAGTTGACTTCCAAATGTATTATTATGAAGAAAGAAATATTGTATTACGTTACAAAAACAAAAGGACATAATCAGAATTAGGGTTTTCAATAAAAGCAATGCGCAGTTATCTATCTAAAGAGAAATGTAAGAAAGAAAATCTTATTTCATTCCAAATGACAAATAAACAAGAGTAGAGGTGTAATTGTAGGTTTTTCTAATAGTTATCGCCGCAAATTTTATTATAATAATAAATATTTTATTCCATCATAATCAACAACAAACAAAATTACAGGAAAAATATTTCAAACTCATTATATTCATGTGGTCCTTCTGACCGCGCGCGACTACTCGCCTTACTTCGGCAGAGGACTTCTCGAGGGTTAATTAAGACAGCCCCTTCAACCCATAACAACTATCCTCTTGGGCAAATTGTACATTTTCGTCGATTTTTAATCATCGTGCAAAATTATTTTTTTTTGTCTAAATGAAAAAAAAATATTTTGTTGGTTTGCTCTGAAGGCATTAGAGCCAGTGAGAAACTACATTTATCTTAACACAGGTCCTCTCTAGACAGATTTGCACCGTCAATTATACAAAGAAATAATTCCTTATTAAACTGAATGTTTATCTCATTAACAGATTAATTCGAAACAATCAACTTTTTTTTCTTGAGTGGATCGGCAATATTTATACCGACGCCTTATCATTTTTATTTCCTTCTATAAATTTACCTTCTAAACGTCTTCATTTTTTACATGCCGTACATGATGAAATCCTTAATATATAGCCAGAAGAACTTCTGCGCTTACAGCATGAAGATTTTGTATATTTACGTAATCTTTTTTTTAGATGGTGAAATAATAGAAGATTTACGTCGAAATTCTGGCAACAGGTAAAAAATTCTTAATGTTAGACAATGGTGTTTTATTGTATAGGTATTTTCCTTTAACGGACTCAAGCAAAATGTGTATCCCAAGGTCTTCAGTGGAATAGGTGAGGGTTGCTTATCACGACCAATTTCATTACCCGGTACTGACTAAATAATATGAATTGTTTTGAATTCGTTTTCTTGGAGCAAAATGATATCTGATGTGAAGAAACACATTAAGGTTTGCATTAGGTGAATGCAGTTGAAACCTGATCAGCGTCCGCCAGTTCGTTTGTCTTATTCGTTTTCCATAGCATTACTATCTTTAGATTTTCATTGACCTTTGCCGACAGGAAACGTTTCGGTCGTTTTAAATTAGTTGCGTTAGTTGTATTCACTAATTACTTTACACCCTGTCTAGTAAAATACATAACCGCTAGTGCAGTTTCTAAATGTTTTTTTTTTGACATTTATATGCATCTTCTTGGTTCAGTGGAAGCCGTACTCACAGATAACGCTCCAGTGTTTCACGGTAAAATATTCCTGTCTTAGATGCAGCAACATAATATTAAAAAAAATCCCACCACACCCTATCATGCTCAACCTAATCTCACAGAACGGTCTAATAAAGGAATTCTCTCTACTCTTAAGTTGTTGTGCAGTCAGTCCCAGGAGCAATGGAGTAGGAATCTAACACAGATAGTTTTCTTACTTAATTACTATATTAGAGAGAGCCCAGGAATTTTTCCTGGGAATATATGTCTTAATTTTCAATTTTCGCGTCCTTTTTTAAAACATTATGTTTCAAAGGTTTCGGAAGATTCTGGCGAAGAAGATGGTATTAATTGGTGGAACAAATATCTCTTGCAGACCGCCACAGAAAGACGATTATTTAGAATAGAATCATGCGTTGGAATCAAAACAAACATAAATTTCGTCTGGTAGCCGAAGGTGACTTAGTCTTTTTTATGGCAGCGTAACGTTAGTAATTTACTAAGGAAAGAAATATATTTTTTTTACATTTACCGTGTTCCTTTCCTTGGTGTAAAAGCCGTGTTGCAGAATGTATTGATATTATGATGGGTGGTTATGTAGGATTACGTTTTACGAACTGGACCAAACTTCGGAATCCGGCATCTAAAACCCCCTAAATTTGTTTAACTTTGGCACAGAGGCAACTCTCAAAACACCTTTTACGAGATTTGAATTTAATAACACGTGCCACCCCAAAAGATCTTACTTCTCTTATTCCTAGTACCAAAACCTGATGTTGAAACAGAGAGCACAGCAAGAACAATAACCCAAAAAGTGATTTCCAGTAAACCAAGCTCAAACCAACTACTTAGTATTCACTCGTTAATTATGTTTATATTTAGATCATCCTTTGTTGAAATGTTACTTCAACACACCTAATTGACAGCCTTCATTTATCAAACTTATTGTTCGAAATCTAATTGGAGGACTTTTATTAAGGAGAAGTCTCTTTAAAAAAAAAATTAACTCGACATATTTTTGAGTTTTTACTTTTCAATTACACGGATATGACATACAAGTTAAGGTTCTCTCTCAAGAATTGGGGATCCGGGCACTGCGCATATATTTAGATATAGGAGGGCTATGAAGGAATACTGATGAAATATGCCGTGTCGATAGCAAAGGACAAATTCAATATGGCCGCCCGAAGGTCATGCCAATCGACTTTTGCAAACAACCTCTATATCCATTTCCCATTGGCAGATTGACTTAATGTTTTGCAGATTGACATATGTATGAATACTACACATCTATAGGCTTGTAATTTCTAGGACGTTGACGTATGGAACCCAATATGTCCGTTCAAAATTTCAATGTGTCAATGAATCGTGTTTGGAAAAGCAATTGTACAATAGAAGTACTGGCCGTGTACGAAAAGCATAAAACGGTCCAAAATATCAAAATCTGAAAATAAATATAGCCGAACAAAATCTGGAACCAAACAGCTCGTACAACAAAAACGAAAATTGTTGTAAATGTTCATTACCACTAATAGGCGAGGAAAATAATACAAATGAATCACAGTTTTTAAATTGTGTATCCAATATAGCCGCGAAATATGCATATAAAATATACACTGTAAACAGTTCAGGTGGTTTGCATAAAAACAACCTACAATTCACTGGATCTGTTTGAAGTGTTACACGCAAACATATTAAAACATGCCCAAATAGCAGTTAGGTTTAGCTTAATTTCATTTATCCCTTTGGTCATTATGAGACGGATAGATGACTAGATTTTTGGGTTCTTTTTCCACCACCAGGAGCTTAGACTGGAATATGAAAGTAAATTTCATCTGAAAGATAACTGTACAACTAAAGGATGTGGGAAATGTAGCTCATAGGTATTTAGAAATCATAACTCGTACACAAATTTGCAGTTTTAAAAGTGCAGCAGATAAGGAAAGGTAAAATTAAAATATTAACGATAAGTCTTGAGTAGTCACTTGATGTTTCGACATATTTACTGTACTTTCATCAAAGGTAGATACTCCATTCTCGCCTCTCTCTCTAGTTGGTTGCTTTTCTCACAACCCCAAACGAAGTAGCCCGAGAAACACTCACCATCCAGATTTGTTTCCCGGACTGAGGCTTCGAACCACACCTTCTGATTTCCTCAATACCAAATATGGTCACTCCATAACTCACCTCGTCATAACACTATGTTCGTGACGTCACATGAGTCAAAACCTTTGAAAGTCGAAGACCTCACACGCTGGTGAATTTGCCTCCTAATTCTGAGTTGCACTTTCTGAGGAATTCCAAGTGTGAAGCTAAACCTCAGAGAAAAGTAGGAAACACAAAATACACACTAAACAATAATCGTCGGCGTAGTTACCAGACAATAACTTTTAGTTGAGGCAATCCATTTAGTCAGCTAGAGAAGAGCTAACTGAGCGCTCGAAATATTTGCAAATACGTTGAATGTGAGCAATGTCATCAAATGCAGACTAGTGACACTGCCAAGAAATTGAAAGGTAGCCAGTCACAAGTAGAAAGTTGATAAATTGCACAACGGTAGGAAAACAAACAAGGGTATTGACTTTATATGAGGTTAAAGAAATCTGCTATTGCACTTATCTCTAATAAAACACAAATTTATACAAAAATGCTTCTATTAAGAATGAGGCAACATATTTGATCTTTCCGAGGAAAGAAAAAATAATCCAGCGAAGTAGATGTCATGAATCCACAAGTCCGTTAATGGAGTCGAACCAGGGACTTCCAGCGTATAGTTTCGTAACAATATACTGTTCATTTGGGAAGCTCTAAAATGCACTAGACACAAACGTCCTAGAATACGCGTCTTAAAGTTTGAAAAGCATATCATATGTAACAAAAATTGCCCTTGCCAACACTGTGACCGTGGCTACACAGGTAAAATCGTGGTTAATGATTCAAGAGACCTATGTTCGAACGCGGCGCAAATCAAAAACACATTTACGCACATAATTATTCCTACATTTTCTTTCTATCTTTGGTAATTGCTACGATCATATCTTTGTATGTCTTGCCTGATTTTTGGGTGATTGGATGCAAATAAAACTTATACCTCATACTTCTTTAGGGCACATTAGACAAGCGACCATCCGTAATTAATTTTCGCGTAAATTTAATCTATTCGACCTACCAATTGTTTTAAATTTTTTCTCTTATTTTCAATGCATATTTGGAGACAACTGGCTTCAAGGATGGGGATATTATGAATATTTTCTCAAGTGTTAATAACTTGCATATGATAATGCAACATTACACAAAATTTCCTATTTCCAGTACGAGCTGTTTGCTCACAAGTAAACCTTACGTTTGGGTGAATCGAGTTGCTGACTGAGACACATATGAGAAAGTAGTACTAAATGTGGTCAGTATTTCAGTGAAGTTTTAGGTGCGAAGCTCCAGGGGTTTAGGAGATACAGCTACCAGAACATCACATGGAAGTACAGAATAGTCTTCATACAGTTGGAGGTAAAAGCTCTGTAAGGCCCCTTGTAACGACAAAAGATGAATAACAAATATATGGGTACATATTAGGACTAGGAGGAAGTCATATAGTAAGGGTATACCTGAAGGCGGCCATCTTGAAATCCGCCATTTTGAATTAAGGTTAAGTTTTTAAAATAGGAATAGGGTTATGTGATACATGATTTAAGGCGCAAATTTAATCAGAAGAACAATGGTGACGTTAATTTTGATTTACGCGCAATTGGTAAAAAGTTACAGGGAAATTAAATATTGTTGCTTCATATGTATTAGTCCTTTACCGCACCTTGTAAATTTTGTGTTAATGATAATAATTAAATAAAAAGCAGATGGATAAATATTAGGTCTATGGTAAGAGTTGCCTTGATGACGGCCATGTTCAAATCCGCCATTTTGAATCAGACAAAAATTTTAAACAAAATGCATAACCTTATTAATAGCAAATTTTACCATAACTCCAACGGTATAACCATTTTTGCTTTATCATTAACCAGCACAAAATTAAATGGATCGCTCCTTACGACTACTGCTTTGACGGAATTGTTAACGACAAATGTGTCAAGTGTAACTCGATTGCCTTTGTCAGGTGTGCTCACTGTGAGCAGAGCATTTGTGCAAGTCATGTACTCTTTTCTGAACTACATATTGATTGTACTAATTGAGGACTTTTCTGGAAGAAAGACCCAAGTTCAATTATGACTCAATTCCACTTTGGTCGTTTTTCCTTAAATTAGCAAATTGTTTATGCGATAACAAGTGTTGGTTAATGATAAAGCAAAAATGGTTATACCGTTGGATTTATGGTAAAATTTGCTATTAATAAGGTGTCACTGTTATGCGTTTTGTTTAAAACTTTTGTCTGATTCAAAATGGCGGATTTGAACATGGCCGTCATCAAGGCAACTCTTACCATAGACCTAATATTTATCCATCTGCTTTTTATTTAATTATTATCATTAACACAAAATTTACAAGGTACGGTAAAGGACTAATACATATGAAGCAACAATGTTTAATTTCCCTGTAACTTTTTACCAATTGCGCGTAAATCAAAATTAACGTCATCATTGTTCTTCTGATTAAATTTGCGCCTTAAATCATGTATCACATAACCCTATTCCTATTTTAAAAACTTAACCTTAATTCAAAATGGCGGATTTCAAGATGGCCGCCGTCAGGTATACCCTTACTATATGACTTCCTCCTAGTCCTAATATGTACCCATATATTTGTTATTCACCTTTTGTCGTTACAAGAGGTCTTACAGAGCTTTTACCTCCAACTGTATGAAGACTATTCTGTACTTCCATGTGATGTTCTGGTAGCTGTATCTCCTAAACCCCTGGAGCTTCGCACCTAAAACTTCACTGAAATACTGACCACATTTAGTACTACTTTCTCATATGTGTCTCAGTCAGCAACTCGATTCACCCAAACGTAAGGTTTACTTGTCAGTATTTTTGGCGGCCGTATTGACTTTACGATAGCGAGATTTTGATCTGTTTAATGCTTTTTATACACTTCTAGTGTTACTGTACTTCCATAGTACAATTCGTTTTCGAGACACATGTCCTTGATACATTAACATTCCGATCTGCCATATTGGGTTCAATACGTCAACGCGTGTGAAAGTTCAAACCAATGTTTGCGTAATATTCATACTTTTATCAATCTGCAAAACTTTAAGTCAATCTGTCCATGGGAAGTGGATGAGATGTTGCTTACAAACGTCGTTTTGCATGACCTTCGGGCGGCCATATTGGATTTATCCTTTGCTGTCAGCCGGCATATTTCATCGGTATTACTTCTTAGGCCACTTCTATGTAAACACTAGCAGTTTCCGGTTCCAAATTCTTGGTAGAGATCCTTTACTTGTATTTAAAGAAATTTAGCTTTTCTTATTTAAACTCATTTTACCCGTAGTTCGTTTCGATTGAAGCAAGTTAATTTAAATGTGTGAAATGGATATTTTGGAAGAATATGGAGTAAATGTCTTTAATATAGTATATTAATGTTATGTACTTAGATTTAAAGCAAAGTCGACTATTAAGTGTTAAAATATTTTATATTATTATTTTATGTACTTTTCCTTATTATAGGAAATTCAGCAAAGTCGACTACTAAGTCTTAAAATATTTTAAATTATTATTTTATGTACTTTTTTATTATAGGAAATTGAGCAATACATGTATTCAAGACATCGTTTACTTCAGTTGCGGTAGTTACTGTAACTAAAAATCTTTTCTTTTTTAGAGTCTATGCTAACTGCTATGGCTTCTTATTAACATTGGTTTTCATTGTTTAGCATCTTGATGCGACCGATCCTTCGAGAAGAGATATTATGGTATACTAACGAGGGTGCATTTAAATTTATTTTCCAAGCAGTATTCTAGCGGGAGGCATGGCGTGTTGAACAAAAGAATAATTTTACCCCTCCAATAATTAAGACATCATTTCGTAGTTGTTGGAAATATTTTCTCTTTTTTCATTTTCACATTGACATTTCATTGTAACAAGTATATTCCTAGTTTGTATTTCATGTATAATTTCCTATATATACTGAATAGGAGAATTTAATTATGTTCCTTTGTATCATATTATATTGTATTTCATGCTCTTGTGAACAGGCTATGTATGATGTGATCCTATAGCTTAAGGTGGAATCCAATCCGAATCACATTTGAACATTTGTGAATTTTTTGTAATGCTTAGTGCGTTGTTCGTTATTTAACACTTTAACTCAAAATTTTATATATTTCTGTGTAACCCATGTTTTAAGTTTATATAATAATTTCCAACAATCACTTCTTGCATTTTAGGATTATGTTCGCATACATTATAATGTAGTATTTTAAATAATATTTTTTTTTTATAATTACCACTGTAAGTTTTGTTTATCTATTGAAACAAGAATGCATCTCGTTTTATTTATTTCATATCATCTCAGCTAATTTCATTAATTTCTGACGATAACATAACGGTAAAATTTATCAAAGTGAAATGATATGAATGTTAATATTCTTATTTCAGCTGAAGACTTGTCGATAGCAATTTATTTGGATTTACAACTGGAAAGTTAGCGAGCACATTCAAATGATGTTACAGAAGTACTTATTCTATTTTAGAACTCTTAACTCACGGCATCTTATTTACTCTGATATAGAATATTTGAAAAAAATTACATTTTGTGTCTTCATTTTGTTATTTTAAATAATTACTTGTCATTATGCTTCTATACGTAATCATCGCAATGAATTAGCAATATGACTTTTTGTTAGGCATACGTTGAGCCATAGTCTGAAGAGGCGAATATTTGAATGTTATGACAGATGTGTGTACACGAGAAAATGTGCTTTTACGCTTCCACTTTTAATATCCTGCTACGTTACAATACCAACATTAACGGCTCTAATTTCCCAGCCAGAAGGCATAGAAACATGAGATAGTATAGGTTAACCCTTATCATACCAAGGCGGGGTCCCTGAGGGACACCAGACTATGTTTCTTGAGTGGCAAATGAAAGTATGGCAAACACATCCCTCGCGATTTTTCTGTGTTCATTTTTCAGAGTAAGAACAAACAAAATCGTTAAGCAGTTAGATTCTAAAAATATGAACAACTGATCTGGGGTCCTCCGAGGACCCCTCATGGTATTATATGTTCTTTCTCAATATGCTGATAATTCAAATGTCTCTGCTAGATGACACCACGTTCTGTTTGTTGTATGTAATTTTGGACAATAGAATATATTATATATACACAACTAAATAATTCTCAGATTTTTCTGTTAATTTATTAACAAACAAGACTGGTAATTTGCATAAAATTTTTTGGTTGTGGCATAAGTTTTATTGTGCGTTCTTACAAACTTGCAGGCACTCGGAAGGAAAAGCGGTCTAAATTTGATATATAGTCTTATTACTCCATACTTAACCAAGAAGCCTAGCCTCTCTTGTGTTTCTTACTGTGTCAGCGAGGACCAAGTATTGCAACACGTACTTGCGAGCATAACACAATTAGGACACTTAGAGGATTGACTAAAGTTTTCGCTTTAGGAGGGCAAGCTTGCTTTTCGAACATCATTTAAACATCTTCCATTTCGCTTCCATCTTCATTTGGGCTTCGGCCCTAGGCTCGTTAATCATCATGACTGACCTTGGCAACGCTTCCGGATCTCGATCAACAACTTCCTGTTAATATCGGACCAAATGGACGCCAGAAAACTCAACCCCGGATTGTTACTGGCACTTCACGATCAGGACTCAACACCTCTGGTTCGCTTAGTTACGCTGATTGCATTAGTAAAGGCCATCGCATTTGATCTCGGTCTCTCTCGGATGGAGAAGAATCTCTGGATCCCAAGAAACAACGCATTAATCCTATAATCGATCAGGGTAGTAGTAGCTCCAACATGGATTGGGCATAAACTTTAGTCGATACTTCTAACACACGCAACCAACCCTATATAATTTTCTGTTAACAGATTATGACCAGCAGTATGATACATTTCGCGCCGTTTTTCAGCAGCTTGTTAAATATGTACCTCGTCCTGAGATACGTGAAATAGTCAAAACTCGCAGAGGCATAATCATAAAGTCTAGCAATTCAAACTTTGTATCGCACGTGCGTAACAAGGCCACTTTTGAAATATTTGGGCCAAAGTCTAAACTAACAGCACTAACTCCTACCGCACACAAAACTCCTCCTCCTCCTAGACGATCGCCAATGCTCTCAGCAGTTATACGCAGAGTAGAACCGGACCTCACCGATGAGGAAATTTGTGAGGAATTACATCAGGAAGGATTCCCTGTAAAACGATGTATCAGGATAAGGAACAACAATGATGCAACTTATCTTGTGAAGGTACTCACAGATCAGCCACAATTAATAGACCAATTGCCATCCACGGGAGCTTACATTTATCGACGACGTTATAAGGTCGAACCCTCTCGCACACCTCCTCCTCTCCCGTTACGATGCGAGAGATGCCAACTCTATAATGCACATCCCACGTCTGAATGTACAAATGATATTAAATGTGGATATTATTCATTACAACATTCTACCAAGGATTGTCCCAATCAAAAGGCACCGCCTCAATGCAGTACATGTCCTGAGAAGCATCCAACTTATAGCTACAGATGTAAGGCTAATCCACAATCTGAGCCATCCAAACCAGAACTTGTAGCACCCATAAGGTCTGCTCACCGTCCAACTCCACCTGCTAATTCTTTACTTCATCCGGTTACTGTCGAAGATCTGCTCCGCTTTCTCACAATTAGTTTACAGAATATCCATCCGTTTCTTCGCACTCACATTCTCAACCAAATCATTCACGCAGCTACTATCTTGTTTAATCTCCAGCTACATGCCACCTCTTCTGCACCAACAGTCCATTTTCAAATTCAACCTCTAGAAGTCTACGTGTAACATGGCAGCTCCTATTTGCTACTATTTCTGTATTTTCGTGATGATTTACAACTTATTATTTATGAACATTCGTCCTCTGTTGACACATCAAGGGCTGTTTTGCGCAGTTATTACAGTAAGAACATATATTAGTTTTTGCGCTCAATGAAACTTACCTGGATCCTTACCTACAGTGTTACATACCAAAATTCAATATACTACGCCATGATGCTCCGTCCGGACCAGGACTATATGGGGGTACAGCTCTCGGCATTAGTAGTCGTATACCATACCGCACTGTTACAATACCCCAGGATTTCAATCTGCCTGAATACAATATAGTAACTATCTACTTTCGCGGTCGCACCATCACATTTGCTACAATCTATGTTCGCCCCGGAAAGATTATCAACTACGATTTCTTTCGTTTCATTGATACACAATCTTGGCATTATATTATCATGGCTGACTTAAATTTCCATAGTCGAACACAACGCGACAAGCAGCTCTTCCTTGATTTTATACATACATCCACTACTGGGGAATTTCACAATTTGCCACAGCCTACGAGACCAGCTAGTAACGACTCTGACGTAGCAACAACTTAGTCTTCTTTATCCCCTCTTATCAACATTACTCTACTGGACTCAATCGGTAGTGATCATGTTCCTATTAAGCTGGAACTACAATGTACAGCAAAGTCAACAAATCCCTTACCAGCTAGGAAGATTTATCTCTATCATAAGGCTAATTGGGATCAATATCGATCTACCATCGATGATGCCATTACCGCACTCACTGTACCTACCTCGCAACATAGTCTTGATCACGTCATCACGGAACTTACTGACGCAGTTAAAGGTGCAGCAGATCATTCCATTCCATCTACTCATGTAAATCCGAATAAACCTACCTTGCCGCCAAGGTATCTTACATTAATGTCTGCTTCACGTCGAGCTTATCGAGAATATCGAACAAGCGGCAACTTCGAGGCACTTCGTTTACACCGTCAATATCTCCGAATAACACACAACTATATTATAGCCCACAAGAAAAGACAGTGGATTCACACGTGTAACACTTTTAGCAAGGAAACTCATCCCAGAAATATTGGCGTAAATTCCATCTACTCACTGGCAAAACGTCTCGCACGCCCTATCCTCTTATTCACAAAAATCAAGCTCCTAATACTGACATCGACAAGGCAAATATTTTTGCTGCATTTTTCAAGATATCTTCACTCCGCTTCCTGGATGGCACACACCGCAACGCCTTCAATCTTCGATCAACCGTCACGCTGATCCTTCATCTGCTCATTTACAACCTTCTGAGCAGCATGTTCTGGAACCTAATAATCCACTAACTCAGGCTATAGACCCAGATGACATCAGAACTATTTTAGCAACTAAACGCAATACGGCGCTTGGATTCGACTCTATTACATATACCCTCATCAAAAATGCACCTCTTTCTTTCATTCTGATTTTCAGTCATATTTACACGTTCATCCTTCGAATTGGCTTCTTTCCACTCGATTGGAAATACTCCAAAGTTATTTTATTTCCTAAGCTAAAGAAACCACCATCTGATGTCCAGTCGTATCGTCCAATCCATTTAACAAGCTGTCTTTGCAAAGTATTCGAACGTATACTCGTTCGACGGCTTCACGAACACCTCCTTATATACAGTCTTCTGCCAATCCATCAAGCTGGTTTCCGACCGCGTTTCAGCACACTAGATCAATTATTGCGACTTACCACTGCCATTTATAACCAATACAATACAATTTCTTCTTGTTTAGTTACATTTGATTTGGAAAAGGCATTTGATAAAGTCTGAAATCCTGGCTTGATATACAAATTGCATAATTATCTGCTACCCATATCTTATATACGCTTAATCAATGCCTCCTTAACCGGACGTATTGCATACATCTCTATCAACAACGCTCTATCACACCCAATTTTCTTACTCTCTGGCGTACGTCAAGGTTCTTCTTTGTCTCCATTGCTGTACTTACTTTACGTTGTTGACCTCAGAGTCACTCCTTACGTCCAAGTCTATCAATTCGCTGACGACACAGCATTTCTAACAACGGTTCGTACTATCCAACGTATCAACAGACTAATGCAGCCAGCCATCGACACATTTGTCCACTTGTGTGACGTATGGAGACTCAGTATTAACTCTGTGAAAACACAATCTATTGTATTTCTACCACCTGGTAGACGATCCAGAGTGCTTCGCAATCCAAATCTATTACACATTCATGTGGACAACACGCCAGTTCCTCTTTCATCTTCTCTTACCTACCTTGGGGTGATATTTGACACAAAGCTCACTTGGACACCGCATCTTAAGAAAATTATTACTCAAGCCAAGAACAGACTTAATCTCCTTAAACGCTTAGTTGGAACCAGCTGGGGTTTACGACCACCTACTGTCCTCCATACTTACAAAGCTTTTATGAGGACTATTTTAACTTACGACCATACAGCTTGGGCCGCTGGCCTCGACAAATTTTATAAACAATTATCAATAATGGAACGATATGCTTTCAGATTGGCCTATCGAATTAAATTACCAAGTCCAACTAGGCTCCCCTATGACCTCATAGATTTTCCACCATTGCTTACCCATCTAGAACAGCTGCGTATCCATTATATCACGAAACGTTTTGGCTTACAACACCTTATGTTTCAGGACGTAATACGCTATGACCGAGACAATGATGCACCACCACGATACGTTGATTCTCCGCTACAGCATTATCTTACATTGTACCATTTACAAATAGATCCTACGGACCGAGACCCAGAAGTATTTGCTATATATCATCCAAGTCATCTGTCATTTCCATATATCCATCATATGCACAGTAAATACCTACTAACATGGGCCTCTCATGTTTACATCAGTTCCTGAATAGCCCCGGGAACAGAAGATAACCGCATCTGTTCACTAACAGAACCTCGTGTTGTGGCGTCCAGAACAATTGATCCTCATTTTATCATCATTTCAAATAATTATTCCTATGAGTTCTATTATTCCTGCTATGTTTTGCTATGTCTTGTTATTCCTTTTAAGGGCAACCATGTCTTGTTATTCCTTTTAAGGGCGTTTCAGCACACTAGATCAATTATTGCGACTTACCACTGCCATTTATAACCAATACAATACAATTTCTTCTTGTTTAGTTACATTTGATTTGGAAAAGGCATTTGATAAAGTCTGAAATCCTGGCTTGATATACAAATTGCATAATTATCTGCTACCCATATCTTATATACGCTTAATCAATGCCTCCTTAACCGGACGTATTGCATACATCTCTATCAACAACGCTCTATCACACCCAATTTTCTTACTCTCTGGCGTACGTCAAGGTTCTTCTTTGTCTCCATTGTCAAGGGCTAGCAAGGCAACCATGTCAAGGGCTAGGTTTGCTCATATGAGTCAATTCATTCGATTTGATGATAAAACTATACGTACTTATCGAAAATGACTGACAAGCTTAAAGCTATCAGGGAAGTATGGGACCACCTCGTTTTTCATATTTGTTGTTATATTCACGAACTGAACCTAATACACTGCACTAATTTTGTTATTTTCTTGTTTCTTGTTTCATATTACTCATCGCCTCCCTGCACATTTTCTGTTATTATTATTTTATTTATGTATATCACCAGTTCAAGTTTATTTGTAATGTATATATGTTCATGTCTTTAAAATAATGAATAAAGAGAAAAACCCTTAGAACACCCTTAATTGTTATAGCCTCCACCATATCAATGCAACACTTCCCCGAAGAAAGGTCGCAACCCTTTAAACGGCTAGACTGCAAAAAAATATTATTCCAGTTTGTGGATGAACGTGCGACAGTTGTGTAAGGGAAATATGGCAAAGAGAACATTTGTGAAAGATCATGCAATATCTGTCTTCTTAGATAACCTTGAAATTAGTGGTGCAGAGGATACTTTGAGTGATTCAGATGATGAGTTTATACCTGGTGGACAGAATGACTGGTGGACAATTTAGAAGTAAATATAGAAGAAGATAGTGATGTGGGTGGTGACGATACAATTCCAGATAATGATGAGACGTTTGTAGCAAAATCTGGGAGAGTTTGGAAAACTTCAGCTCTACCTGTGACCCGTCATCGAAGATGTAATATTGTGAAAGGGACCCCAGGCCCCACAAGAGTGACTTGGAATACAAATAACATTCTTGATGTGTTCAATCTCTTCGTTGACAATGAAATGATAGATATCACTTGTAAGTACACGAATGAGGAAGCCGTCCGAACAATCAACGAATTTAACAAAAGGTTTGTTCCAGGAAAAGCTAAAGTTTGGAAAAATGTAGATCCAGTTGAACTTCGAGCTTTCTTTGGTGTTTTAGTGACAGCAGAAGCTCGGCCTTGCAGAAAAAAACATTTCCCAAATGTGGAACACAGACGAAAGCATTCGACGTGCAATTTTCACAGCAACCATGTCAAGGGCTAGATTTGCTCATATGAGTCAATTCATTCGATTTGATGATAAAACTACACGTACTCATCGAAAACTGACTGACAAGCTTAAAGCTATCCGGGAAGTATGGGACCACTTCGTTGAAAATTGTCAGAAATGCTATGAACCGTTCGATACGTTGACAGTAGATGAACAACTTGTGGCGTTTCGTGGACGTTGTCCTTTCAAACAGTACACGAAGTCAAAGCCAGCGAAGAATGGCATCAAAATCTGGGCTGCAGCTGATGTAAAGACATCGTATCTATAGAATTTACAAGTGTATACAGGGAAACGTCCCAGAAATGTTTCAGAGAAAAATTGGGCACATCGTGTTGTATCTGACATGATGCAACTTTTGTATCGAACAGGAAGAGGTGTCACAACAGACAATTTTTTACGTCTGTACCAACTGCAGAATTTCTGTTGACAAAGGATACTACTATTACTGGGACACTCAGGGCAAAGAAACCAGACACACTACCATAGCCACTAATGCTATGACAATCACAAGGCAGCGAAGTATCAAAATGGAAAGCCTTTATGATCCATTGTGAAATGTTGTGCCGAGTGTTTGAAAGTTTATGTAGTAAAAGAAAAAGGATCTCACGTATGTGCAGAAACTTATTGCAAATATTTGCTATGCCACAGTACCACCTAATCATGAATGTTGCAAGAAAGTGAATGAAAGAAGAAAATCAAAAAAGCCAATGAAAAAATTATCATGGAGAAGAAAGCTATGATTGTATTTTATAATATTGGATGTACACAAGACACGAAAATAGAAGATGAGTACGCAAACAAATATAAACATATACCTAATTTATTGGCTAGTCAACATGCATGCTACCATTGTTATGAAGATAACAACATCAAAAATAATTGTATCATTTGTGGAAAACGAGAAAATATTTTTGATGGAGAAAATTTAATAGAAGACTTTCTGAAACACCTTCAACATCGTCGTCCAAACATTAAATCAGTAACATGTGTGGCCCATAATTCTAAGGGATATGATACACATTTCATCATTAAGACCATAGTTGAGAAGATGAATTGGATTCCAGAAGTAATCATGAAGGAAGCGAAAATTCTATCTTTTAAAATAAGGAACATAATATTCATTGATTCACTAAGCTTTCTTGCTATGCCTTTAAGTAAATTAAGTGGTGCATTTGGTCTTCAATCGTGCAAAGGATATTTCCCACTCTTTTTCAATCGACGTAAGAACCAAACATATGAAGGTACACTTCCCTACATTAGATATTATAGAGCAGATACCATGAAAGTAGACGAAAGACGCAAGTTTCTCCAATGGTATACTGAACATCGACACGGTACCTTCAAAATGAAAGAAGTAATCAAGTATGGTGTACAGGATGTTGAAGTATTACGCCAAGCATGTATTTCCTTTATGAATACATTTGAATCTGAAACAAATGTACATTCCTTACTTGAATGCATTACATTCGCCAATGCATGTAATTTGGTGTATCGAAGAAATTTCTTAAAGGAAAATACGATTGGTATCATACCAAAGAACGGGTATCGAAGGGGAAATGTCCAATCAGTTGAAGCAGTACAATGGATAGCCTGGGAAGGAAAAACAAGAAACATTCAAAATACCAATGCTGCACATAGTAAGGAAAGACGAATTGCATCAATGAAAGTAGATGGTGTATGGACAGATCCCAATACAGCAAGAATACACTTGTGGGAATATGAGGGCGATTTTACCAATGGATGTGTTTTCTGCTACCCTAACGACAGAGATAAAACCATCTATAACAATGCTACAGATACCATTAGATTTTGATATGAAGCAACAATGAAGAAAATTCAAAAATTAAAAGATTTTGGCTTTGAAGTGCACAAAACATGGGGCTGTGAATTTAAAAAACAATTGGCACAAAATGAACAGATAAAGAAGTATGTTAGTAATCATTCATATGAAAAGAAATCATCATTAAAGCCTCGTGGCGTTTTTTATGGAGGACATGTGAATGCCATACGTTTGTATCATAAAGCAAAAGAGTCTGAAGGAGAAACAATCGAAAACAAGGATGTTATATCGTTGTATCCATATATTTGTAAGACTAAGACATTTCCAATTCGTCATCCTAATATCTGTCTGCCTGGAGATTCAAGTATTCGAAGCATTTAATAAGTAGAAGGATTATTTAAACTAAGTATTCTACCTCCAAAAAATATCTTACACGCAGTACGCCCTAGCAAATCAAATGATATATTGATATTTCTATCGTTGTATCCATATATTTGTAAGACTAAGACATTTCCAATTCGTCATCCTAATATCTGTCTGCCTGGAGATTCAACTATTAGAAGCATTGAAGAAGTAGAAGGATTATTAAACTAAGTAATGTACCTCCAAAACTATCTTACACACAGTACTCACTAGCAAATCAAATGATAGATTGATGTTTCTATTTTGTCGTACAGGTTGTGATGAATCAAACCAGTAATCTTCTAATCACAACGATGAAGACCAAGTTCTACATGGTACATGGGTAGCAGATGAGGTAAGAGAAGCATTAGAAAAAGAATAAAAAATAATAGATATTCATGAATTTTGGGCATATGATGTTGTTGAATAAGATGAAGACACAAAAAGTGGCGGCTTATTCCCAAAGTACATACACACCTTCCTAAAAGAAAAACGGAAGCTAGTGGATGGCCATCATGGTGTGAAACAGATGAGTTAAAGGAGAAGTACATTCAGCAATTTTATGAAAAAGAAGGAATATCTCTCGAATAAAAATAAAATTCAACATAATCCAGCACAGCTAAATTAATGCTAAATTCATTTTGGGGAAAATTTGGGCAACGTGAGAACAGGTCATGTAAGCATTATTAATGACCCCAAAGAATTTTATGAGAAATTAACATCTCATAATATCGACGTACATCAAATATATCCAGTAAATGATGATATATGTATATTGGCAACACACAAATAAAGTTCCTGTTTCACTACCAACACTAAACGTCGTCATAGCCCCGTACACAATAGCACAAGCAAGATTAGAATTGTACAAGTATTTAGATCAACTGCAAGAATGAGTATTGTATTCAGTCATTTATACGCAAAAGCCTGGTGAAACCACAATTCCAACTGGTGACTTTTTAGTTGATTTAACAAATGAAGTACTCGAGTATGGTAAACGGGCCTATATTTCAGAATACGTCTCGGGTGGACCCAAGAACTGTGGGTTACGTATTTTTCATCTGTTTCAAGTATGCAAAAATACGAGGCTTTTCATTAAACTATGAATCTTCAAAACACCTAAATTTTAATGTAATGAAGTAAATGATAGTAGATAATGAAGAGGATGCGGAAGATGAAGAAGAAGAAGAATCTCGTCCAACGGAAGTCAAAATTACCAATGAGACAAAAATGCCTCAGAAACGACCATACTATCGTCAGCATGCATGAAACAAAAAAATATAAGATAAATTATATAAAACAACGTAGAATACAAAATTCATATGATACTCTTCCGTATGGCTACAGTACTTTCAAAAAAAGAAGAGAAATGTAATAAGGCCCTTTATAAATATACGTATGAAGAAAGAATGATGGCGTATCTATACTCTTTAACATGGATACGACATGGAAACATCCCTTTTCTTGTATTGTTGCCGGACCAACTGGATGTGGAAAAAGCTTCCTTTGTAATACGATTCGTGTCCAATTTATCACGTATGGTTAATACATCGTTCCGTCATATTTATTTCTACTATGCAGAATGGCAAAATGCTTACAGAGAAATTTGACAAATGTACAATTTATTGAAGGATTATCTCGAATGAAAGACTTTCTACCTGAAACTGGAACTCTTGTTATTATTGATGAACAAATGTGTGAAGTGAACCGCAATATAGTTGATTCATTTACAAAGGGTTTTCACCATAGAAATCGTAGTCTATTATTTATTACGCAAAACATATTTCATCACGGAAAAGGAAGCAGAGATATGAAGTTGAAGTTTTCTTATCTCGTATTATTTAAAAATCTAAGAGATAAATCACGAATTAAACATTTGAGTTATCAACTAACTAGTGAGAATCCAAAATTTCTCCAAGAAAGTTTCAACGACGCAACGAAGTTACCATATGGATATTTATTTATTGATTTAAAACAGGATACGCCAGATGAACTTCGGTTTCTAGCAATATGTTTCCAAGAGTAAAACACGGAGATCTTCTTCGTACGCTGAGCAAAGCAAATCCTAAATTGCGTATAGCTATAGTGGCCAATGGAAACTCTGAAGTGATTCGAAGTATTTGCGATTGTTGTTATAATGTATTAAAAGGAAATGTACCTCTTACAAAGACATAGAAAGCAAGATTAAAGCGATACAAGAGGACGCTTCAATATCTTGCTAAGAAAGGAAACTCCATCCAAAAGAAGAATAAGCATTTATTAGTGCAGCAGCACGGTGCATTCCTACCGGTATTAATTGCTTTCTATTTTAACTGGTACATTATCAAGTTTACTATTCCGTTAATGCAATGGAACAGGGAAAGAAGATGATTTTAGTTCCACCTGAAGTTCTTAATAGTATACAAATACCAGCATCATCATCATCAGCCTGAAGAAACGTGAATCCAATTTGGATCAAGATATTCAAGAGATTTTACAGTCATCATTGCTTAGTGATGAAGAAATGTGGATTCAATATAATAATAATCTTCAAAAATATTTATATTTAATACGAAAACAAGAAGAAGCTGTGGCACTTTCGATTACGTCAACTAAATCACAGGAGCCTGAAGTAGAAGAAATATTGTTATCTATACCCAAAATGTTTCGTAAAAGAGCTGAATTACCACTACATAGAATGAAATATGATGATAATATCACGTGAAATAATAAAGAAACTGTTTACATCAGAATTGATACTCTAGAAGGATCTCACATTGGAGATTTAATTTCAGATGTGTCGCGACCCCGGAAACACATAAATCCACCGGGATGGGAGAAATTTTGTAATTATTTATCTTCTAATAACACACCTCAGAATCTTATTGGAAATTCAAAACGTTTGTCATATATTTTACGACGAACTAAAGCATCACCGGCAGCATAATCGTCAAAGGAAAAAATACTTCTGAATTCGTTTCCAGAAAATGACGAAGAAGAAGCAGAAGAAGACGAAGAAAAGGAAAAAGTAGTATCTGCTATAAGGAAAAAGAACGTGCATGCAAACGACCAGTATTGTCAAGATGGAAACCACAAACAAACAGTTAAGCAAGATTTACTGCAACCCTTCATGTCCTGCATCGTTATCAACTGTTAAAAATGGTGGATAGCTAAAAAGAAAAAAATCCTATACATTGTACAAGAAAATGGTTACTGACACAAACAACATATACGTTACACAAACCAGTACGTCGTCATTTTAAAAGAAATTTCTATGTAGTTAATAACATTGATGATGAGTGGGAAAGTGATATTAATGATCTTCAATCTCTTCATAAATTTAAAGATGGATGTAGTTATATTCTTACAGTGATAGATGTGTTCAGTCGATATGCCTGGGCTGTGAATTAAAATCTAAAAGTACAAATGATCTCTTAAAATCTACAAGTTAATACATTGTAACAACATTCGCAAATACTTCGAATCACTGAAGAGTCTGCATTGGCCACTATAGCTTTACGTAAATTAGGATTTGCTTTGCTCAGCGTACGAAGAAGATCTCCGTGTTTTTCTCTTGGAAACATATTGTCAGAATGAAGAAACACAGTTTAAAACAACATTATAAACACATCTTCTTCTACTTCGTTGGAACATAAACGTAATGATAAATATCATCAGGAAAGATATTTGTTTGAAACCGAAGTTCATCTGGCGTATCCTGTTTTAAATCAATAAATAAATATCCATATGGTAACTTTGTTGCGTCGTTGAAACTTTCTCGGAGAAATTTTGGATTCTCAGGAGTTAGTTGATAACTCAAATGTTTAATTCGTGATTTATCTCTTAGATTTTTAAATAATACGAGATAAGAAAAATTCAACTTCATATCTCTGCTTCCTTTTCCCTGATGAAATATGTTTTGTGTAATAAATAATAGACTACGATTTCTATGGTGAAAACCCTTTGTAAATAAATCAACTATATTGCGGTTCACTTCACACATTTGTTCATCAATAATGATAAGAGTTCCAGTTTCAGGTAAAAAGTCTTTTATTCGAGGTAATCCTTCAATAAATTGTACATTTGTCAAATTTCACTGTATGCATTTTGCCATTCTGCATAGTGCCAATAAATATGACGAAGGATGTATTAACCATACATGATAAATTGGACAGGAATCGTATTACAAAGGAAGCTTTTTCCTCATCCACTTGGTCCGGCAACAATACAAGAAAAGGGATGTTTCCATGTCGTATCCATGTTAAAGAGTGTGGATACGACATCATTCTTTCTTCATACGTATATTTATAAAGGGCCTTATTACATTTCTCTTCTTCTTTTTTTGAAAGTACTGTAGCCATACGGAAGAGTATCATATGAATTTTGTATTCTACGTTGTTTTATATAATTTATCTTATATTTTTTTGTTTCATGCATGCTGACGATAGTATGGTCGTTTCTGAGGCATTTTTTTCTCATTGGTAATTTTGACTTCCGTTGGACGAGATTCTTCTTCTTCTTCATCTTCCGCCTCCTCTTCATTATCTACTATCATTTACTTCATTACATTAAAATTTAGGTGTTTTGAAGATTCATAGTTTAATGAAAAGCCTCGTATTTTTGCATACTTGAAACAGATGAAAAATACGTAACCCACAGTTCTTGGGTCCACCCGAGACGTATTCTGAAATATAGGCCCGTTTACCATACTCGAGTACTTCATTTGTTAAATCAACTAAAAAGTCACCAGTTGGAATTGTGCTTTCACCAGGCTTTTGCGTATAAATGACTGAATACAATACTCATTCTTGCAGTTGATCTAAATACTTGTACAATTCTAATCTTGCTTGTGCTATTGTGTACGGGGCTATGACGACGTTTAGTGTTGGTAGTGAAACAGGATCTTCATTTGTGTATTGCCAATAAACATATATCATATTATCATTTACTGGAAATATTTGATGTACGTCTATATAATGAGATATTAATTTCTCATATAATTCCTTGGGGTCATTAATAATGCTCCCATGACCCATGTAATCCTCCACCATGTCCAGTTCAATCACAAATTGTCGCAATCGTTTCTGCGCCATTTGTACAGAAATGTGCAGTTGAAATTTTCGTTTTGACATAATTATGGGCGCCGCGAGAGCGAAAAAAAGTGGGGGCTGTCTAAGTCATAGGCCGAACATGTTCGATTGAACAACAAATTATCTCGATCGTTTATACATCGTTTGTGCCGAAATGTACAGGTAAACTTTTCGTTTGTATTAAATAATATACGGATGTGAGGATTTTTAATATCTGCGATCAACGTTATTCGGTTTGAGTAATGGTTGCTGAGATTGAAAATGGTACCTGTTACACTAATCGACAAAAAATCTTTTTCTCTGGCACACGGAAGAAAATATCAAATTCTAATGGAACGTTTCACGTAGAATTCGAATCTGCAATAAGTTTTCCTCCATCACCCTCAGTTTTCCCGTGACAAAGGGATTTTCGGGAAATTGTCTTTCTTTTTTTTTTTTTTTACAATTTTCATACTTGTAGCTCGGGTACCTTAGGCATATAAATGTACAAATGATATTGTATGTTAGATTGATTTATATGTTAAACAGAAATAGCACACTTATCACACACAAATTTCTTTATATATTAAACATTAATTTCCACTTTGCAAATACGATAATAATGGACCAGTATCGATAAAAACCAGAGGCCAGGAAAAATATGTATTTGACACTAATATCATACGTTTTTCAGCATAAGGAGCATATTTGTGGGACATTAAATTGAAAGATTTCATCTGTCTCTCTTTTACGATGAATATGATGTCTGAATCATTGTGAAAACTATCACTTAAGTCAGTATGACGTTCTTATTCCATGGCAAATACGAAAACTCAGGGGTCCTTGATTTGACTCCACTTCGAACCGTATGGACTGTGTACTGGACAAAAACTGTTTTCTCGGGGACTCTGCCGTTTCCTCCCAATTTATTTTTTATTCTACCTTGGGAGTATTGTTGAATGTTAAAGTAATCATGTTTGGTGATCCCAGAGCACATACATTAGACAGACATACAGTCAGAGAAACAGTTTCATTTTATTTATATTAAATAAGTAAACGGATGACTGTTCTCACATGAGGACACAAAACAATCACTACATTTGTGCTTTGGTTTGACCGTCTGAATTATAAGATTTATTTATCTCTGATGCTTAGGGTCTGGTTCGACGTCCCAGGAAGTAAATTTATTGTTGGCAATATCACACTCTAATTTCTCGGGGCGATCTCTTTTCAGATTGTATTCCAGCACATTTTTTAAACATGTGTTCCTTTAGGGTAAGGAGCATATTTGTGGGACGTTAAAGTGAAATATTACATCTCTCTCTTTGCCTCTCACGAAGGACTTGATGTCTCAATGATTGCGAAAACTATCACTTAACACAGTATGATGTTCTTATTCCGTAGCAGATACGAAAACTCAATTTACAAGAACGTTCAAAAAGTTGTGATACCATAATCAAAGATCCAGTATATTTTGAATAAAAAATTTTCTTGTACTTCTTATATCTGGACAACTCTATAAATTGTACCCAGATCCAGATTATCACTTAACTCACTATGTTGACCTTATTCTTTTAAAGAATACGGAAAGTCGATTTAGGTGGGGACTTTCAAAAAAATTCGTGATATTGTTATTATTATTATTATTATTATTATTATTAAATCACTAGAGTTAGTACTACACTGTTCACTATAAATGAAAAATATTTTATTCTTCTTTATGAACAGAAAGTGTTCCTGTCGACTTGAGTATACAAATGTTCATCTTACGTTGTCAAAACATTATGAAATGCTATGAGACACTTCCGTTATGAGACCATGTTCAATGAATGAAATCCAACACGATTTAAAACAATCATGAACTATGATATTCATCTTAGCAATCCAGGGAACGTTCTCAGGATAAAAAGTTTCCTACAGACGTTGCCTAACACTTAGCAACAGGAGGAGGGTAAGGGCAGTCGATTCAAAATAGGTACCCAATGGAATGAGAAACTTGCGTTCTTAGCTTCAATAGCAACCAATCCTATTTCTGTCAAAGTGCAGTAAGAAAGTTACGGGAATATGTTTCATATTTTTGGTCATATTTTATTTTATAGTAATGATTATTTCTTCATGATTTTTAGGTAGCCAGCTGGTTTTGGTCAGAGTGGAGACTTGGGGAGATCGGTTCCGATGACGTGCAAGTCAGTAGAAAATGTTTATGCATGTCGTATACACTTACGAGGAACCACGACCCTTGGGGTGTCGGGTTCGATTCTCGATGAGAAAGCATTAAATATTTTAAGACGTTAAGTTAATTCGTTCCTTTCTGTCCTGAAACGAAGTGTTATATAGGTGAAATTATTTTTTCACGCCTGGACTAGTTCAACTCTAAAATCATGAAGTACCAAATTAGATCCCAGCTCCTTACCAAAGTGGATTTTTGTGTACAGAATTTTTATATCGTAAGTTATCGAACCTACAATCAAGGTTAGTTGACTGTTTCACTTTCACTCCCCCACTATATTAATAATAATAATAATAATGTGATGCTGCATTTATTTTTATTTTTGTTATTTATGTTTTAATACCACTTTGAATAGGATTCGATTCTCCATGAAAAAAAAAGAGAGAGAGAGAGAGACAAAGAGAGCATTGAACACTTGAAAGCATTATAGTGCTTCGAAATGAAGAGCTTCGAACGATATATATCATATGCATATCTTCGTGATAACTGAAAGACTCTGATGAAGATGCGGTAGTCGTCTAAGAGTACGAGCATAGCAACAACGTCCGTTTATGTTCTTCGCAGGAGGGAGTGGGGGTTTGGGGGGTCAAATAACTAGCTAATACATGACAAGAACACGAAAAAGACATGCTTCATCTTGTTTGTACATGTGGTAGCCAACCAAACGACAACCAAATTTTCTCACGGGGCTCCTGGTGGTAAGCCTAGAAGGTTATGAGCATAACAACTAAAGACCTATCGAAACGTCCTTCGAATTCTAGGAAAACAAGATATTTTTTCAGCGATCTACCCAGCGGGTATTGTACTAGTATGAACGGACTGAACAGAATTTGTGAAAAGTACTGTCACAATGGACGACTATGTGACAAATTTGATACGAAGTCTTGAACAGCTTGTGCCACATTCATTTCTTTCCAGAGCACAGTCACATTTCGTAGAGGACAGAAAGAAAAATCTTGAGCCAGGAAAAGCATCCATCATTCTGATAGACTTCACTGAAAATCATTTCTACATAATTCAAGACAAAGTTCAATGGTATCACTGGTCTACTGATTCTTGTACCCTACAACCAGTCTTACTATAGACAAATCTTCCTGGATCTGCAGACCTGATTACTTCTAGTTTGTGTGAGATATCAGATAACTTGAAACACGATGTCGCATTTCTTTATGAGATTCAGAACTTCTTTTCTGAAAGAACAATTTCCATATGTAAAAAATGTCCGGTGCAAAAACAATTCCTGGAACATGATCATATCATCAGTTCTCCCATCTAAGCCAAACATCGATTGAGACAAAGCGAATCAGTGCTGATCCAGATTTCAGTTCCATTTTTCATTTTACTGAAGACAAGAAAACTTCTCGAATGAATATCGCGGACATCATCATTAACTCGTATCTTGCACGTGCTTACGATAACCATTGTTTTTTTGGGTTAGCTTTGGATGAAGATAAAGAGGAAAATGATCTTGAAGTCAAGTTTATGCACCCTTTTTGGGCCGGCTACATATCTTTACTGGTCTTCTGCAGGAAGAGACGACGTGTGCCATTTTGCGATATCCAAAATTATTTGTTATGTGTGCGCACCATTTACTAAAGGTGCTGGAAAAGTATTTTATTTCTCAGATAAGGAGGTGTAGTTTGTGGAGGAACAATACAGCCTGCGTTTTGCTTAAACGAAGAAGCAAGTTCCTTCAGTCTCAAATAGTGAAATCCAATCACTGTGATTGGTGTATGTTGAGGTAAGAAATTGATTGCATGCACAAGGAGTTTTGCGTATTTCTTTGGTTACAAATTTTCAATTTAATGTAGTGCAAAAGTACAATCGTTATTTTTATTTCGTTTTGAAGACTAAAATGTAACTGTCGTAAAAGTTGATAAAAATAAGTACGAAATTTAGTTTTGTTCTGTACTTTGTATTGGTCTTGTTGTTTCTATTTATAAATTACGTTTATGAAATTACATCTTCCAACTCAAAAAATAATCCGGTACTGCCTTCCACTTGGAGTGTCATATAGCCTTCATTTCTACGTTATTACGTTATTTAAAATATAAACTGTAGATTTGGAAAATTAATTCAATTTTAACATTAAATTCACTTTGATTATATTAATAGTTCCGCAAACAGATTTTTATCTATAAAATTTCGAATGTAAATATTTCTAGCCCGATTATCCCTCTTTTCTGAATCCCCACACACTTCAACACAAACAAAACGTATACTTACTAATTACTTCTGACCTGTGTGAGTGAATCGAGCAATGTTGTGCCAATACCTTGTTTGCATCAATGGCACTAACACTTTACACATGACACGAGTATCTGGCGCATTGGCCTTGAATTGTTAAACGAGAATTACTAACCGAAGCATTCAAATATCGACAAATTTTATTTTACAGTCTTTTAGAACATACCTTAGGGTTTATGTTGTTTAAAAGAAAAAGAGCGGCAAGGTAATTGTTTAGCTTCACAGTAATAATGCTAATTATGTGAAATTAAAATTTACACAAAAATAACTATTTCCAAGTGCAAGGGTACATTGTTACCCTTAATATGCGGCAATCTTGATGGTGTTTTTTTTAGTTACCTCTACAGACTTATTAAACTTATAGTAGAAATTTTCAAGTGATACATTGCTTAGGTATTGAGATATGAATTTTTGCATTAAGCTCTACTAAATATTAAATGACCTCCAGACCGACCGGGATGCCTGAAATTCTGAAACTTTGGTCTCGTATTACTCACAAACTGTTAGGATTTCGGAAGAAAAATTTTACAGGTCTTCATAGCTTAGAGTTTTTAACCCGTAAGTACTATGGACCGTCTCTCAGACCGCTGCGACATTTTTATTATTCTACTTTCTACACCCGTGCCTATACAAGTGGATTTTCTCGTCTACCTTCCTGTCTAGCAGATAGTTACATATTCTGAAGTTTGTGTTATAGTTGATCCCCTGTGAGAAACTCTGGAGGGATCGCACGGTCTCACAGACGTACTATAGTAGTTGCGTGAGTATTTTACGGTTTAGTAGTCTTTTGTTATCTGCCAATTATTAGCAGGTTGTGTCTTACCGTGTGGCTCGTGTGGCACCACACGTCAAATAATGAGCTACAGACTCGAAAACCTGAAATAATCATATCTTATAATATGATTAAAGGCGGAGTGGATACTCTAGACTAAAAATGTACAAATTACACGTCAAGTCTTCGCAAAAGACGATGGCCTTTCATAATTTTCTTTATGCTGCGTATGCTGATTGTTGCGTATGGTGTTAATGCGTGTGTCTTGCATCAAGTCTACCCTAAGTCCACAGTAACGACAAGACTTGATTTCATGAAAATGTTTGCAAAAGCACCTCTTACGCATCACATGGTATGTAGTTTATTCATCTGACATGTGCCACAGAGACTGAATTTTTCAATCAAGAGCAGACTGCAGATTGAAAGTGAGTTTTCCACCATCCGGCACGAATGAGGAGTTCGAGAAGAGGAAATCGTGGTCTTCTGTCCACTGTGTCCTAAGCGGAAAGCAAGATAATTATGTGAGCGGTGTGGGATGCAGATGTACTTTCAGTGCAACAAAAAAAGTTCCAAGTGCCTACCCAAAAAAGTGCTTGAAGTCAGAAAAGTTAGTACAGTGCTTTCTTTACCGGGAAAATGCATGTTCTTCACTTTCGCCATCATATAAGATCGAAAAATTAGTTTTATTCAATACCTTTAACTAAACAAAATGTATATCGATACTTTCATGTAGCTTTGGAAAAGCTAGAATTCCATATTCTTTTCTCCATTTTTACTGTATTTTTTTATTCTCAGTGCATCTATAAGAACAATATATTTTGGATTAGTGTTATTTTGATCATATAGAAACAGAGAAATAAATTGAATATTTCAACAATTAAAATTTTACAATAACTGTGAAAGCATTGTTGCAACTTTTGACTGTGTTTTCTTTCTCATTGCTTTAAAAATATGAAAATTTTACATAGTGAAATTACTATATTTTATTTTTCTATAAACTACTAAAATATGTAGGATAGCATTTTTAAAAATTATACAATAAAACTATTTCTCAGAAAATGTGAAACAACAATGCGGTCTGACAGACCACTCCATAGTAGTTATGTGATTATTTTCGTCAATAGTACTTAAGGGTTAACAAGAATTATCTGTCAGGAAAGTAAATGTATATCTGTTTTCTGAGCCTGATATTCCTATTCTCCGGCCATGGAGAGTATGAGAATTAAATCAATAAAATGTTTAGTGAGGAGCACGAAGAGGACTCCAATCTCAATAAGACGTTGCAGAGGGGCACAAACTGTGAGTACGAATAGTGCATGGCATAAATAAATTACGACACCAAAAGACAAAAATTAAGAAACACCTGGTAAACGGAAAAAAAGTAAAAATTGTCGAAGTGGGAAGATAAAATAAAAATACAAACAAATATGCCAACAACTTGCCAAACAAAGATCCTAGTGTAGTGGCTAATACGCAAGATTATAAATCCAACAAACTTAAGTTCGAATCCACAGCAAGTAGAATGATTTTTAATAATGCATATAGCACGTGAGATATGGTAAAAGATATAAATACTACCCGTTTGAGAAGTTAAGTAAAAACAAGTAAAAATTCCAGTTACATTTATTACAGAAGTGAAACAATGAAAACGAGGAAGCAGGTATATCTATTCATGGCTATGTATCAGAGGGTGTTGATCGGAAAAACGAAATTTTCCCCATATTTCACACATGTGAGTCTCTACAATAGGCAAACTTCTTCAGAAATATGCCTATTCCAGAGACCATCAGACTTCACCGATTACGCTACACAAAATTTGTTTAACAAATGGTGTAGTTTTTTTCATTCTTCACGATTGATTTGAAACAAAACTTGAAAAGGATTTGAATCTATAATGGTTAGGTGTATTACTCAAAAGTGCAACTCTTCATCCCTATACTATCTTCTCATGCAACATCATAAGCTAAGTATTGCTAAGTTCAGTCCAGATGTTTGGAACGAGCCATAATGTTCTTCCAGTAATGATATTTCCACCAAAATTGCATGCCGAAGTTAATTTATTCGACAACCTACAGACAATTTAGTGCCCACTAATAAACTAAATAACATACAATGGAATAAAATTACAGAAATGATATCGTATTATACAGTTTTTTCGCCGTGCAAGTTCAAAAGTATGATATAATAATAATATTAATATAATAACAATAAAAATAATAATAACAGTAACAATAATAATAATAGCAGTAGTAGTATTAGTAGTAGTAGTAGTAGTAGTAGTAAAAATAATAATAATAATCCTTCGGTCCTGCGCGGAGAGTATGAGATGAAAAAATTTTCTAAAAAGAAAATTTTCTTACGGCCAGGTTTGAAACCGCGCCAAAAGTGAAATTCTTTAATAGTCCATACACTAGAACACTCAGCTACAAACAGCGACAGGATCTAACATTTCCTTTCTGTTATATGGATTTTGCATGTAAAGAAACGGATAACACCAACCAATCAGAACCGTGTGTTTAGTTTCTACTTCTGGAGTATTACTTTTCTTAACGAGTCGTGCACATGATAGGTGGTAAAAGAGATCATATTACTCGTTTAATATGTTAAGTGAAAGTGACCTAAAAATTCCATTGACATTTATTAGTGAAGTAAAATAATGAAAATGAGGAAAAAAGTAATGTAATCACAGGTATGTATCAGAGCACAATGGTCGGAAAAGCGTAACTTTCGCGATTTTGCACATTTCTTTACGTGTCTACAGTAGAATTTTTTTTTAAATAAATGTGCCTATTGCAGAGACCATCCAGTCAGAAATGTTGCAAAATTTCTATGCACTTTTGCCAAACATGACCCTCTGAGACGAAAACCATTCAACCATTCTCAGATCATCTAAAGTTTCGCTCTCTCTCTCTCTCTCTCTCTCTCTCTCTATATATATATATATATATATATATATATATATATATATATATATATATATTACATTTTTGTGAACGCAACAACTGTCATAACTTTCAGCGGATGGAGATTAAACTTGCCACAAACATTAATTGTTGAAATATCTTGGATGAATGCGTTAACCATAATAATCAGATCTAAATGTTCAAAATGGCAGCAGTTCAAACTTTTAAAAAAGTTCCAAGGAACCGAATTTGGCATATAAATGGATATTCACAATGTTTGAGTGACTTTTATTCTTTTATTGAAATATTGGTGTGGAGGCATTTCTCTGGTTTTGTTGTAGTATTGGATCCGACTAGTCACTTAAAGAAGGTTCACGTCCTTTCGCTGCGGCCAGGCTCAGGTTTTGGAAGGGGAATATTTTCCTATCGGAACAATTTCCGATGTGAAGTTCCTTGTTATTGACGATGTGAAGTTACACATTAAAAGTGAAGTAACTTGTGAAACGTTTTATTTGAACGAATAATATAATAAATGTGCTTCCGCTAACACAGAAAATTATAAATCAAGTATTTGATGTTCGAGAGCGTAAATGGCGAGGAGTATAATTCAATTTCTTTTTTGGTAACACATTGCATAGGGAATAGTGATTAGCAGCATTAGTGATTAGTAAAATAATAATAATAATCACGCAACTCCGTATCTTCCTCAATTCTTTATCAAACGTAATGATTCAAACGCCATATCTCCGTTAAGGAAAACTATTAATAATTTATATCTAGAGAACGGAAGATGGTAGAGGAATGGGAGAAACGTTGGAGACCATGCTGTCATAAGGCCCATTAAAAAAATGTCGATGCACTAGCCCCCACAACTTGATTAAAAAGTATGCAATGAAAATAAGCTATTTCAACCCAAATAATACTGAAGAGCGTCCTTCGGGGCAACGTCATGTGGAGTCATGCGGCCACAGTAGAGCCCTCCGCAGGCAAAATCCGGTGGTAGAGGGATGAGACCAACGGTGGGCACTGTGGACCCATAAGGCGCATGAAAAAAATTTGAGGGGTACGCCAGCACTCTTACTTATTTTGACTTATTAATATTAAATTATATTGTGCGAAATTTACGCATTGGTCAGCTAGTAATAGTTATTATTATTATTATTATTATTATTATTATTATTATTATTATTATTATTATTATTATTATTATTATTATTATTATCAACAGCGTATTTCACTCCCTGCGCATGTTTGACATGGAATCAAAGATAAGATATATCATTCGTAGAACGAATAAGAATAGAGATTTTTCTTTTTTAAAATGCAAAGGAGGACAGAAATTTGAAAAGAGTGACTACCGGTAACGAAAAGACACAATATTTTATTTCAACTGGATAAAAAAGCCAAGATAGATTCGAACTCGTGCGGCCGGCGGGAGGAGCCAGTGCTTTGTTCATTCACCCACTGTATCGTTAGGGATTACTATGTATCATTTCCGTGGGATGTATACTGTGATCACGTATTCCATCTTTCCTGGGAGTCGACAAATAGCTTACATGTAGTAGTTTTATCTACATGCTATATGTAATACATGAGATATTTAGACTTACATGCTCTCCGTATAATGTAATAAGAGGTTCATACTGGAAATAAGGAACGGAATATTGGTTGTACGAAACGGAAATTATTGGCATTAGAAGAAATATTTATCTACAAGGCATGCGCAGTAACATAATTCAGAATAATTACTGTCAAATTCACTAAACGAGTGGATTGAGGGGATTCTGAGTTTAACGTCCCGTTCAGCAGCGAGGCTATATGAGACGTGGACCTACTGATTAACGTGGAATCCGAACCACATGAGCTCCCGCCGGGAATTGAACCCGGGACACCCACGCCAAAGGCAGTACGCTAACCGCTTAGCCACGAAGGAGTTCGTATTCACTAAACGAAGACAAGGGTATAGAAAGCAAACATGTCGCGTCAAAGACATCGGCCAGAGCTGCGGAAGGAGATGTGTAGTAATACAATAACTTTGGTTAAATTAATAATTAATTTGTATCCTGTAGTAGATCGTATCGCAACTTTACTGGAGAGCAGAGAAAGACTTACTAACCCTATCATATTAAAAGCTTTACTATCCCGATCATATAGACACAAATGGATGTGACTGTGAATACTACAACTTGCATTTAACGAAAGCCTTTTAAACATTCAGTGGTTTGCAGGGTTGTATAGGACACAATACAATTCTTCATACCTCAACTTCCAGTAGCTAGATATAGTCAATTTCTTTGTTATGTACTGAAACTGCGGATTTTAATACATGACGCATTGCAGGATACAAAATCCTTTGCATTACTTCTTTGTTTGTAGACAGCGATTAGTTTAGTGTTCTGAAAGGTTGTGTGCAAACTAGGGATGGCCAATTCCGGAGTTTTTACTTTCCGGGCTCCCGAAAACAAAACCGGACAAATTCCGGAATTCGGATAAATCTGATTTTGGAATAATTCAAGAATTCGGAAAAACGGAATTAAGGAATATCTGAGTTCGTAAACATTACGAAATTCTTAAAAATCCGGATCTTTTCCGAATTTCTGGATTTTTCGGAATTATGTATTTTTCTAAATTCCGGATTCTTTCCGAGTTCCGGATTTTTTCTGAATTCCGGAATTTTACCGAATTCCATAATTTACTGAAATCCGAAAGGTCAAACTTCCTCTTCCGGAAAGTGAATTTCTGTTGGTTAATCTGTAACGTGGCAGACATAAGTCTTTGAGCAGGTAATGGCTATTGCTTTGAAACAAATTCAAAGTATGAGAATTAAATCGTTTCTTAGCGTTTTCTGTAGTTTACTCATTTTCAAGCCACACAGGTCTCATCCCAATCAAAGCTTATTGCAAACAAAGAATTGGCATTGATGCTGTATTACGATGTATTCCTGTGATTTTAGATTATTAGGATTACTTATCAGGAAGTAATGATGAGCGTACGAGTCTTGGTCTTGCAGTTTTTGCAAGAGTTGTGAGCAAGACTAAGATCAAGAACAGGTATTTCGATGCAAGACCAAGACCAAGACCAAGGAGTGCAAGACCAAGACCAGACTAAGACCTTATCTGCAAGACCAAGACCAAGCCCTTACCTGTAAGACCAAGACCAAGACTCTTGCGCAAGTCTTGCACAAATACCGGTACTAGTTGAATCTTTTATAGATGTAAAAAGGGGGAAAATCTTTTACTTGAATTTCTTGACTTTAGTGAAAATACAGCTTGAGTCAATGTGTTTGCAGTAGTTTATTCAATCCGTATAAATCGATATGCATCTGTAGCATGTCGTTTTCTGAATCGGTTGATCGCATTTTCTGTCATTATTCGTATTCAAGTAACACAGGTGCAATTCTAATCAAAGCATATTTCACAAAAACAAATGTGTCATTGGTGCTGTATTACGATGCATTCCTGCATTTTTACAGAATGAGGATTACTTATCGGGAAATCAGACACTCTTTATTCTACATGTATGTGTTATCTGGAATAAAGTTAAACCTTTGACCTTCGTGTTTGTAAAGTTTGTCGGCTCGACCTGGGATAAATATAGCAAAAGAGTGATTTGGACTACTTTTCCTCTGGCAATCTGCTGACACAAATGTCCCACAAATGTCCAATAAGAAGGAACTTGCAAAATAAACATCGCAAGTGTAAACAGCGCAAAAAGTAAAATTTATTACTACTTCGAAGCTGTTGCGGAAAGTGGGGATCATTCCTATGGGTTAAGAATCTATGCAAAAAATTTGAAGAATAAAGTTGCAATAAAAATGAAAAACAGAAACACTCCAGGACTTAAAAACACATCTTTTATCATTTCATAGAAACGAAGCACAGGAACTATTTCCATTAAAGCATCAGTAAACGCCAAATATTGAAGATTTCTTAAAATCTGGTTTGATTATAATCAATGTTATTTTTTTCTTTCTTTTTTGCCTATATTGCTAACCGTATCATCATCCTCACCATCATCATCATCATAGCTAAAAATGAAATGAAATCTTTAAGTTTAACGTCCCACGATTATGCCGATTAGGCTAAAGGAGACGGTGATTATGGGAGATGAGTGAAATGGTGGAATGAAGACAGTGGGAGGAAACGGGAAAACCTCGAGAAAACCCACAAGCACAGTGTTTGTCCACCACGCAGTCCACACGGCGCTAGCTGGGATCGAACCAGGGACCCCAAGCACCGGAGGTGAACGTTCTACCACTGAGCCACCGCGACCCCCTTCATCATAGCTATTATGTCATTATTCGCAGGTCACTTGCTCTAACTGAGAAACTTCAATGTACTGTGGTCCTGACCCACAGATAGTCTCTTCGTCATGACGTAGCAATTTAAAACTCTCCCTTCAACTACTGTCTTCTTCGCCTCTCCCTCTCTTTCTTTCCACAATACCCTTTAACACATCCCTCGTTATACACTTCCACCTCAGCCAAAGTCCAAACCTGTTTATCTAATCCTATTAATTACACCTATTTTTCTCCCTTTCTGATACTATTTCTGACCTTCTCATTCCTTTTCAGTTCAACCAAGCTAATTCTTTAATTTTTTCCTCCATGCCTACGTTTCGAAAGACTTCAAAGCTTTCGTCGCTTTTGCGTAATGTGCATGTTTATGCCCCAAAGAGTACATATTAAAGTCAGTAAAACAAGCTCTAAAAATTTAATGGGAAGTTTGTTCAACACAAAGATTAGCTAATCGAAGTTGAAGAAAAATGGTATTTCAGTATTCTGTACCGCCTTGGTTTTCTTTCATCAGGGCATACTGGTTTGACGGCATGGGCCACTAATGACCTTGTATACTAATATTGTTATTAATATTATTATAATTAGTAGTAGTAGCTGTAATAATAATAATAATAATAATAAAAATATGCATAACAATTAACCAAAAGTGGTTTATGTGTTCTCTCTCAACTTTAATTTTGAGGCCATCGAACTTTTCCACCGTAAATGAAATTCCATCATAAATTTGTCCTTTTATCTTTTCGTTGATTACATTCGTAAGAGGTTGAATTTCACCAATGTCACTTCCATCAAGATTCGGCTGTCAGTCTTCAAAAATTTCCGAATATAGCAACGTAACTGAAAAATTTAGACAGTCATTGTGATTGAAAAATGGATTATCGCTACCTACTGGAAATTGTGCTTTGTGTTAAGGGAAACAGTTACGGAATATGTCCGGTTATTCCATACATTTTTCGTTCATCAGTTTCCAACACGAAATATATATAGTAATTTTGCTCTTTGGCCTTACAAATGAACGTTATAATCAATTTATTTTGTAACAAAAATAAAAATTAATAATTTTCTTCGTAGCAGATCATTTTCCCGCTAGCTATTGCTCACAATGTTCACCAGAGTAATAGAAAAAAACACATTCACCAATCTACAATACTGCCTACGGGCCTCATTTCGTAACGGTTGGCGCAAAATCAGCGGATTTCACTTAATGCAAATAACGATATAAATAATCATAACTATAATAACAACAATCGAAAAGTACAGTGAAAAAAATGTATGTGGAGTAATTAAAAAATAGGTTACACACGTAATTTCTGTAGTTTTGGACTAAGAGACGTATGACTGAAAACACATGTTTTATAATATTTTCCGTATAAGTATTCCATCTATATGTACTCTCTGTATGAAACAGTATCGGCGGTCAGAATCTCACACACAAATAGACTTATATAACATATAGCTGACGAATTTAACAGATGTATATGTATATGATATACGGAAAACAGTTAGATGTCAGATATCCTGCAACAGCATGGTGTTACATCTAAGGTCAGTGCGTGTCTTGTATACGGATAACATATGCTCCATACTAAGAGGATAACGTATATTTGTATAATATACCTCTGTCCGGAGAACGGATTTTTCTCAATGTAAATATCAAATTTTGTATTGCGTTGAATAAAGTGCTACGAAATGATGCCCCGAAATTCTCAGCTAGCCTCAAAGTGGCTACTATGTCATTATTCTTAACTTCGATATACTTGTTCCGCTCTCGGAAACCGATACACAGAGAGAAAATTTAATTAGTTGCCAGCCGCAGCCGCAGTTCGCTAGCACATGTGGTGCCCCCTTATGTAAATGATGGATCCTCACAATTATCTGACTTACTCCCTACTCCAGCCTGATCGTATAATTATGACAATTGAAATTTAAATGTTATGTACACGGAGAAAAATCGAGCCCCAAATTTTCAGTAAACAGTTCTGTTAAGGATTTTCTGATACCATCCACAAAATATCTGATACTGCTATCTGTACAACAGCCAAATTGTGTGATACAAGCAGCGAAACACAAATGGTAAAAAGGGTTTTAATAAACGGAACTACATCTAGAGTTCTACGGAAGTGCTACGAAATGATGCCCCGAAATTCTCAGCTAGCCTCAAAGTGGCTACTATGTCATTATTCTTAACTTCGATATACTTGTTCCGCTCTCGGAAACCGATACACAGAGAGAAAATTTAATTAGTTGCCAGCCGCAGCCGCAGTTCGCTAGCACATGTGGTGCCCCCTTATGTAAATGATGGATCCTCACAATTGTCTGACTTACTCCCTACTCCAGCCTGATCGTATAATTATGACAATTGAAATTTAAATGTTATGTACACGGAGAAAAATCGAGCCCCAAATTTTCAGTAAACAGTTCTGTTAAGGATTTTCTGATACCATCCACAAAATATCTGATACTGCTATCTGTACAACAGCCAAATTGTGTGATACAAGCAGCGAAACACAAATGGTAAAAAGGGTTTTAATAAACGGAACTACATCTAGAGTACGAGATACTAAAACTTTAGTAACAATAACTGAACAAAGTTTTGTTAAACGCCAACAAAGCATGTCTGACATTATTTACTATTGTATTTCGCGAACTGTCTACTAAATATGAACAGTAACAGCAGCGAATCCTTTAGTAAATTATAACTCAATGCTTATAGTTGCTCTAATCATACATCCAGTGGAAAGGATATTTACTAAATGTTTTGTCTGCTGTTACTGAAATAAAATTTTACTTGATACTGAACGCAACCTAGTAACTGTTAACAGACAGTTCTGCTAACACTGTATCAACATAATTGCAATTTTTTTTTCATTACATAAAAAATGATAAACACAAATAAAAGAAGAGTAAATGAAACAGGAAATAATAAGAAGCAAATAAACTTTATTGAAACAAGTTTTTTTTAGAACGTGGATGATCCGTACAGCAGTATTTAAAGGTATGCAGAATAATAAATTTCGTAACAAATAATTAAGAAACAAAACCTGAAGACTACCGATTCATCTTTGTTTTCCACTATTCGGAACAAAGTCCCTGTTGAAATTTTCGGCAAAAATGCTCAATTAACATCTTTACAAGACAACCGTCGTAAACAGGCACCTCCTCCTAGGCGTACGCCCTTGCTTTCAGTGGTCATTCGAGGAGTTGATCCTTCATACACAGATGAAGAAATCTTAGAGGAATTGAAATTCGAAGGGCATACAATCACTAAAACCATCCGGATCAAGAACGATCGAGACTCTACCTATATGGTTCGTGTTGACCTCCCACCAGGAAACGATTTATTATCTGCTAGCGAACGGAGCCGTTATCTATCAGCACAAACACCGAGTGGAACCATCTCGTTCCTCACCACCATTGCCAGTGCGTTGCGAGAAATGTCAACAGCATAACACGCATCCTACTGCTGAATGTCGCAACACATAAATGTGGTCATTGCTCCGGACCGCACTCTACACGTGCTTGTACGAATCTAAACTCTCCTCCGAAATGCCCCACTTGTCAAGAACAGCATCCTGCATACAGTTATAGATGTAAAGGCAAACCTTGTCGTTCCACTTCGTACTCCTGAGCAACCTATCACTCATCATCATGCATCAGACTGTCCCGTCACTCTCAACCAACTACTGACGTTTTTCACTTTGGCAATGCAAAACATTCAACCCTTTCAACGACCACACATACTTCAACAGTTCATTCAAGCAGCCAAACCTACATTCAATATCAATTTTACTGCCATCTATTCTGGAAACACAGTCCATTTTCATACTTCCATACCTGATATTTCCAACCATGGCTCTGGTGTTATTATATCTTAACATCCGTTCTCTTCGACAAAACAAAGTGCTCTTCGAAACATTACTCGTGGAAGAACGTGCCAGCGCTTTTCTGCTGAACGAAACCTTTCTAATACCCTTCTAACATGTCGAATACCCGGATATTCCTTGTTATGCGATGACTTCAAATTACCAGATCAACGTGCCCATGGTGGTACGGCCATTGGTTTCCTTCATAAGATTCCTCACCGTCGCCACATCTGCAATACTACTCATCTTCCAGAATACGTTATCATATCACTCTATTTTAGAAACCTCACTGTCACTGTTGCAACAATCTACATAAGGCCTGGTCATCCATTACCTACCGCATTTATTCAATTCATTTCCGACAACTTCAACCATTATATCATTATGGCAGACTTTAATATGCACAGCCGGACAGAGCAGGACAGAACGAACTTCAGAAATGTCATCACCACTCATACCACTGGGATTATACACAATCTTCCCAAACCAACTCGCCCCATATCAAATACAACGGCAAACATAGTCATCACGTCGGCAAATCTTGCCTCACGCAGCCTCATAGAAGTTCTAGATCCACTTGGCAGCGACCATGTCCCAATCAAACTTTCTATCAATACTCACAGCTCAAACCCACATCAAACCCAACCTACTCTTTCCACAATCCTTCGCTTCGATAAAGCAAACTGGAACAGATACAAGAGTCATCTTTCCACTTCCACCGCTCATCTTACAGCGTCCTCAACAGAGGACGATATGTACGCTGCCATAGACGCAATTACATCTTCCATCCAGAAAGCCAGTACTTTCTCCATACCTACCAGTACCTCTAGACCATATCAACCCAATTTACCGCCTCATTAACTCACAATGATAACACGTAACACGTCAGTTTCATCGTGAGTATACTCTCACCCAAAATCCAGAATCATTGCGTCACCACAAACAGTTACAGCGCACAGTACGTAACTACATACGTGCTTATAAACTTCCACAACCTCCTGAGCATGCATCTCATCCTGTTGAAAAGATCAATCTTGCTGCTTACGAGTTACAACCCAGCATAATTCACTCTCTTCCGCTTGACACACCATTAGCTTCTCCTATTACTGTAGACGATATCAGAACCGTAGTTACCCGGAAACGTAATTCTGCACCTGGCTTTGACAACATCACGTATCGCCATATCAAGGAAAGTCCTCTCTCCTTACTAACCCTTCTAGCTACGATTTACACTTTTATTCTTCGCACTGGGTATTACCCAACCACCTGGAAAATGTTGAAAACCCTGACGTTTCCAAAGCCAAACAAGCCATTGGACTATGTTTCCTCATATCGTCCCATACAGCTCACATCCACATTCTGTAAAATCCTGGAACGAATCTTGGTCAAACGCCTTCATGAATATCTCGCAGAACACCACATACTTCCTATTTATCAAGCCGGATTCCGACCTGCTTTCCCCATCAATTATCAACTGCTACGTCTGTCTAGTTTGATCACTAATCATTATAATTCTATCAAACCGTCTTGTCTCGTTTTGTTCGATTTAGAAAAAGCATTTGACAAGAACTGGCATCTGGGTCTCATTTACAAACTTATTCGCCTTCATATTATAATCCTTTATATTCGAATCATTTACAATTTTCTGACTGGCCGACTTGAATATGTTTCTATCAACAATAAGTTATTTCATCCCATTTTTCTCTTCTCTGGTGTTCCACAAGGTTCGGAATTATCTCCACTTCTCTTTATATACAAGTGTGCAGGCGGGACATAGAGCCCGGTTCCTCTATTTACACCTAGCATTCTTTTCCTTTGCTTTAAGAGAGCTTGGTTTCTCCTTTATACCAGCGTTTGTGTGCAAGGATTCATATATAAATATATTTGTGTGAGATGTATATAAAATCAGGGGAGGCTTTAGTTTTCCTCAGTATATCGTCCTTTTTTTCTTTCCCTTTTTCCTTCTGTTTCTCGTTATTGTTGGTATTATTACTGTTATTATTATTATTATTATTATTATTCGTTAAATAGTTTGGTTTATGCCGATGTGGCCACACGTATGGTTGTTTCACTATAAATGTGGTTATTGTTTCTGTTGTTTCGTTATTTTGTTGTTGTTGTTTCTGTTTTCTTCATTATGTTTCGTCTTTCGTGTCTTGGTATTGTTTTCTGTTATAATTGTTGTTTCACTTGCTTTTAATTCTTGTTTGTTTGATCTTTTGGTTCGATCTTTCGGTCTGCATTAAAGCTTTTTTCTGTGTGTGTGTGGTTTGCTTCGTTCTCTGTTTTGTGGTTTCTGGTTGGGATATTTGACTGCTTTTTTTTTTTTTTTTTTTTTTTTTTTTTTTTTTTTTTTTTTGTTCTAGCTTCAATTTTTTATTCATTCTGTGTTTTCAGTTTCCTTGGTTGGATAGATTTCTGTTTATCACTTCGTTTGGTATTTCTCCGTTTTCTATTACTTCTTCTGATTTTCCTTCTTTTCTTTATTATTATTATTATTATTATTATTATTATTATTATTTTCTGTTTTTTTCTGTTTTCGAGTCCTCTCCCAGAGTTTCTCGTTTGTTTGTGGGCTTGTGGTGTATTTTTGTCTCTAGGAGACAGCATTGTCTTTTATCTTGCTACATCCAGGTAGTTTGATTGGGTTTGGTTTGTTTGCATGGTGAGTCCCCACACACCTATGATTTTTGGCAGATTTTTCTGTTTCAAGTCTTTGTTTTGTGCCTAGGATTATTTTCACGATGGGCTTCAGTTCTGTTTTCGTATAAAGGTTTTTTAGGGCCCGTTTCTGTCTGAGTTAACTCCATGTGAACGTAGTCGTTCGCATGGGCAACCGACACCCGGTCCCCCTGTGGTTGTATGTTTGCGCAGGAGAAATGTTTTGTAACCAAGTCTAATGTAATAATATACATAAGACTAACCAGCCCTCTCCTGTCTAGTGATGAGGCTGGTGGTTATAGAATTTCTCCCTCGTATTCTTTTTCCGACCAACATGTCTCGAGGTGTGATGGTTTGGTGCGAGTGCTATTCTTTTTTGCTTTTCATTCTTGGTTGTAGAATTTTGGTGTCTGTGGTATATAGGGGGTCTGTGAGATTTATTTTTCTGAGTTGTCAGTATTCTTTGAGCAGTGTTTGTTGTGTCTTTTATTGCTATTTGGTATAATTATGTTTCAGTTTCTGTGTGAGTTTCTCGGGTTCCTTTTCAGAACAATCTGAGTTGTTTCGTGTGTTAAGAAGTGGAAAGTCTTTTCCCAGTACTTTCAGTTGGTTGCGGGTTGGAGTTTTGTTTGAGAGATTGCGTATTAATTATTCTTTTCATTTTTTTGTGTTTGTTTTCTGGTTCTGCATGCTTTTCCTTTCTCTTATTTTTCTTTTTTTCTTTTTCGTCGTTTTTTTTCGTTAGGTTTGTTGGTGGTGGTTTTTCAGTATTGCTTGGGTAGGGTACGTAAAATTTTAACTCTGTTTCGAAGTTTTGGTGGTCCTGAGAGAGGCCCTTGTTCCTTTGGTGTTAGCTTTTTTGTTTTATTTTTGGGAAGGTCTTCTATCGATTCCCTTCTAGGTTTTCTTTGTGGGTGTTTTTGTTTCCGTTTTTCTGTGGTTTGGTTCGTTCTTGTTGTTGTTGTGGTTGGAATATTTCCTTTGGGGAGTCCAGAGCTACTTGTTTCTCTCTGGACTGCCTCTTTTTGTATCATGTGGGCTAAAGCGAGGCTTGCGCTTCTTTAGGGCAAGTTCCCGCCTTTTTTCTTTTAAGTGTTGGTTCTAGTTGTATGTGGTGTTCAATGACTCGTCTGTTTATTTCAATTTCAGTTTTTTTAAAAATATATTTTGTTTGTTTGGTTTGGAAATTGGTTGGTACTTTTGCGTGTTCAACCAAGTTCATATCTGATTTTTGAAGCCGTATTCGGGGTTTTCCAAGTTGGACCCCCTCTTTTATTGTTTGGCTTCGTAGTGTTGCGCACGCCGTCGTAGTAGACTAGCTTGCGTAGTGTTTTTAAAAATTATCTTTCCTTTCCCCGCTCAGCCTTTAGTTGGGCCAAGGGGTTCCGGGTTGTTTGCTGGTTTGGAGTATTGCTTCTTTACTCTTCTCTTCTTTTCTTGTTTGGCCTTCGTTCACTTCCTCCGGTCTTTGGCTTCTCCATTGTGTTAAAGGGTATTCTTTGTTTTGGGTTTTCCGGAGTTTCGCAGTCTTGGAGGGTTCGTATTAAAAAGTAAGTACTCACACAGGTCTTTACGAGCTATAGGAGTTTTCGTGGTTTGGTTGTTTTTTGTACTGACAAGTACAGTTTTTGAGTTTTAATTTCTGGTCTTGATGACTGCTTGGTGTGCGTTGCCCCAGGATAGTAGGGCTCCAACTATTTCGACAACTCGTCTCGTCAGCCGGGGCTTCTTGCGTGGCTTCCTCGTTGCAGTCTGCTTCCAAAGTGGCAGGTTGCAGTCTTTCCCTCTGTTTCTGTGGCTGTGGCCTGGCTGGCCGATCACGTGATACCTGTGTGTTTGCGAGCGTGCTTTTGTTACGGTGCCCGCGTAGTTCTCTTTCTCTGTTACTCCTTCTCCTTAGTCTTTTTTGTTTGGAATGTCCTTTTTCTGTTTAAGAATATGCTATGGTTTATTTTTTATTTGTTGTAATAAATTTGTTGGGGTCATCCCCTTCCTCCTTTCTTCGGAGGTTTCATTTGGTTTTTAAATTGTAAGTTTCAAAGGAAAATTCTGTGCTTCATACCACAAGTAGTGGTTATTTTGGTGTTCACAGAGGGTGAGCGGGGATCGAAAAGACCTAACTATGCCCCAGTCGTCCTAGCTTGGCGACTTCCAATACTCTTTATATACAAGTGTGCAGGCGGGACATAGAGCCCGGTTCCTCTATTTACACCTAGCATTCTTTTCCTTTGCTTTAAGAGAGCTTGGTTTCTCCTTTATACCAGCGTTTGTGTGCAAGGATTCATATATAAATATATTTGTGTGAGATGTATATAAAATCAGGGGAGGCTTTAGTTTTCCTCAGTATATCGTCCTTTTTTTCTTTCCCTTTTTCCTTCTGTTTCTCGTTATTGTTGGTATTATTACTGTTATTATTATTATTATTATTATTATTCGTTAAATAGTTTGGTTTATGCCGATGTGGCCACACGTATGGTTGTTTCACTATAAATGTGGTTATTGTTTCTGTTGTTTCGTTATTTTGTTGTTGTTGTTTCTGTTTTCTTCATTATGTTTCGTCTTTCGTGTCTTGGTATTGTTTTCTGTTATAATTGTTGTTTCACTTGCTTTTAATTCTTGTTTGTTTGATCTTTTGGTTCGATCTTTCGGTCTGCATTAAAGCTTTTTTCTGTGTGTGTGTGGTTTGCTTCGTTCTCTGTTTTGTGGTTTCTGGTTGGGATATTTGACTGCTTTTTTTTTTTTTTTTTTTTTTTTTTTTTTTTTGTTCTAGCTTCAATTTTTTATTCATTCTGTGTTTTCAGTTTCCTTGGTTGGATAGATTTCTGTTTATCACTTCGTTTGGTATTTCTCCGTTTTCTATTACTTCTTCTGATTTTCCTTCTTTTCTTTATTATTATTATTATTATTATTATTATTATTATTATTTTCTGTTTTTTTCTGTTTTCGAGTCCTCTCCCAGAGTTTCTCGTTTGTTTGTGGGCTTGTGGTGTATTTTTGTCTCTAGGAGACAGCATTGTCTTTTATCTTGCTACATCCAGGTAGTTTGATTGGGTTTGGTTTGTTTGCATGGTGAGTCCCCACACACCTATGATTTTTGGCAGATTTTTCTGTTTCAAGTCTTTGTTTTGTGCCTAGGATTATTTTCACGATGGGCTTCAGTTCTGTTTTCGTATAAAGGTTTTTTAGGGCCCGTTTCTGTCTGAGTTAACTCCATGTGAACGTAGTCGTTCGCATGGGCAACCGACACCCGGTCCCCCTGTGGTTGTATGTTTGCGCAGGAGAAATGTTTTGTAACCAAGTCTAATGTAATAATATACATAAGACTAACCAGCCCTCTCCTGTCTAGTGATGAGGCTGGTGGTTATAGAATTTCTCCCTCGTATTCTTTTTCCGACCAACATGTCTCGAGGTGTGATGGTTTGGTGCGAGTGCTATTCTTTTTTGCTTTTCATTCTTGGTTGTAGAATTTTGGTGTCTGTGGTATATAGGGGGTCTGTGAGATTTATTTTTCTGAGTTGTCAGTATTCTTTGAGCAGTGTTTGTTGTGTCTTTTATTGCTATTTGGTATAATTATGTTTCAGTTTCTGTGTGAGTTTCTCGGGTTCCTTTTCAGAACAATCTGAGTTGTTTCGTGTGTTAAGAAGTGGAAAGTCTTTTCCCAGTACTTTCAGTTGGTTGCGGGTTGGAGTTTTGTTTGAGAGATTGCGTATTAATTATTCTTTTCATTTTTTTGTGTTTGTTTTCTGGTTCTGCATGCTTTTCCTTTCTCTTATTTTTCTTTTTTTCTTTTTCGTCGTTTTTTTTCGTTAGGTTTGTTGGTGGTGGTTTTTCAGTATTGCTTGGGTAGGGTACGTAAAATTTTAACTCTGTTTCGAAGTTTTGGTGGTCCTGAGAGAGGCCCTTGTTCCTTTGGTGTTAGCTTTTTTGTTTTATTTTTGGGAAGGTCTTCTATCGATTCCCTTCTAGGTTTTCTTTGTGGGTGTTTTTGTTTCCGTTTTTCTGTGGTTTGGTTCGTTCTTGTTGTTGTTGTGGTTGGAATATTTCCTTTGGGGAGTCCAGAGCTACTTGTTTCTCTCTGGACTGCCTCTTTTTGTATCATGTGGGCTAAAGCGAGGCTTGCGCTTCTTTAGGGCAAGTTCCCGCCTTTTTTCTTTTAAGTGTTGGTTCTAGTTGTATGTGGTGTTCAATGACTCGTCTGTTTATTTCAATTTCAGTTTTTTTAAAAATATATTTTGTTTGTTTGGTTTGGAAATTGGTTGGTACTTTTGCGTGTTCAACCAAGTTCATATCTGATTTTTGAAGCCGTATTCGGGGTTTTCCAAGTTGGACCCCCTCTTTTATTGTTTGGCTTCGTAGTGTTGCGCACGCCGTCGTAGTAGACTAGCTTGCGTAGTGTTTTTAAAAATTATCTTTCCTTTCCCCGCTCAGCCTTTAGTTGGGCCAAGGGGTTCCGGGTTGTTTGCTGGTTTGGAGTATTGCTTCTTTACTCTTCTCTTCTTTTCTTGTTTGGCCTTCGTTCACTTCCTCCGGTCTTTGGCTTCTCCATTGTGTTAAAGGGTATTCTTTGTTTTGGGTTTTCCGGAGTTTCGCAGTCTTGGAGGGTTCGTATTAAAAAGTAAGTACTCACACAGGTCTTTACGAGCTATAGGAGTTTTCGTGGTTTGGTTGTTTTTTGTACTGACAAGTACAGTTTTTGAGTTTTAATTTCTGGTCTTGATGACTGCTTGGTGTGCGTTGCCCCAGGATAGTAGGGCTCCAACTATTTCGACAACTCGTCTCGTCAGCCGGGGCTTCTTGCGTGGCTTCCTCGTTGCAGTCTGCTTCCAAAGTGGCAGGTTGCAGTCTTTCCCTCTGTTTCTGTGGCTGTGGCCTGGCTGGCCGATCACGTGATACCTGTGTGTTTGCGAGCGTGCTTTTGTTACGGTGCCCGCGTAGTTCTCTTTCTCTGTTACTCCTTCTCCTTAGTCTTTTTTGTTTGGAATGTCCTTTTTCTGTTTAAGAATATGCTATGGTTTATTTTTTATTTGTTGTAATAAATTTGTTGGGGTCATCCCCTTCCTCCTTTCTTCGGAGGTTTCATTTGGTTTTTAAATTGTAAGTTTCAAAGGAAAATTCTGTGCTTCATACCACAAGTAGTGGTTATTTTGGTGTTCACAGAGGGTGAGCGGGGATCGAAAAGACCTAACTATGCCCCAGTCGTCCTAGCTTGGCGACTTCCAATACTCTTTATATACAAGTGTGCAGGCGGGACATAGAGCCCGGTTCCTCTATTTACACCTAGCATTCTTTTCCTTTGCTTTAAGAGAGCTTGGTTTCTCCTTTATACCAGCGTTTGTGTGCAAGGATTCATATATAAATATATTTGTGTGAGATGTATATAAAATCAGGGGAGGCTTTAGTTTTCCTCAGTATATCGTCCTTTTTTTCTTTCCCTTTTTCCTTCTGTTTCTCGTTATTGTTGGTATTATTACTGTTATTATTATTATTATTATTATTATTCGTTAAATAGTTTGGTTTATGCCGATGTGGCCACACGTATGGTTGTTTCACTATAAATGTGGTTATTGTTTCTGTTGTTTCGTTATTTTGTTGTTGTTGTTTCTGTTTTCTTCATTATGTTTCGTCTTTCGTGTCTTGGTATTGTTTTCTGTTATAATTGTTGTTTCACTTGCTTTTAATTCTTGTTTGTTTGATCTTTTGGTTCGATCTTTCGGTCTGCATTAAAGCTTTTTTCTGTGTGTGTGTGGTTTGCTTCGTTCTCTGTTTTGTGGTTTCTGGTTGGGATATTTGACTGCTTTTTTTTTTTTTTTTTTTTTTTTTTTTTTTTTGTTCTAGCTTCAATTTTTTATTCATTCTGTGTTTTCAGTTTCCTTGGTTGGATAGATTTCTGTTTATCACTTCGTTTGGTATTTCTCCGTTTTCTATTACTTCTTCTGATTTTCCTTCTTTTCTTTATTATTATTATTATTATTATTATTATTATTATTATTTTCTGTTTTTTTCTGTTTTCGAGTCCTCTCCCAGAGTTTCTCGTTTGTTTGTGGGCTTGTGGTGTATTTTTGTCTCTAGGAGACAGCATTGTCTTTTATCTTGCTACATCCAGGTAGTTTGATTGGGTTTGGTTTGTTTGCATGGTGAGTCCCCACACACCTATGATTTTTGGCAGATTTTTCTGTTTCAAGTCTTTGTTTTGTGCCTAGGATTATTTTCACGATGGGCTTCAGTTCTGTTTTCGTATAAAGGTTTTTTAGGGCCCGTTTCTGTCTGAGTTAACTCCATGTGAACGTAGTCGTTCGCATGGGCAACCGACACCCGGTCCCCCTGTGGTTGTATGTTTGCGCAGGAGAAATGTTTTGTAACCAAGTCTAATGTAATAATATACATAAGACTAACCAGCCCTCTCCTGTCTAGTGATGAGGCTGGTGGTTATAGAATTTCTCCCTCGTATTCTTTTTCCGACCAACATGTCTCGAGGTGTGATGGTTTGGTGCGAGTGCTATTCTTTTTTGCTTTTCATTCTTGGTTGTAGAATTTTGGTGTCTGTGGTATATAGGGGGTCTGTGAGATTTATTTTTCTGAGTTGTCAGTATTCTTTGAGCAGTGTTTGTTGTGTCTTTTATTGCTATTTGGTATAATTATGTTTCAGTTTCTGTGTGAGTTTCTCGGGTTCCTTTTCAGAACAATCTGAGTTGTTTCGTGTGTTAAGAAGTGGAAAGTCTTTTCCCAGTACTTTCAGTTGGTTGCGGGTTGGAGTTTTGTTTGAGAGATTGCGTATTAATTATTCTTTTCATTTTTTTGTGTTTGTTTTCTGGTTCTGCATGCTTTTCCTTTCTCTTATTTTTCTTTTTTTCTTTTTCGTCGTTTTTTTTCGTTAGGTTTGTTGGTGGTGGTTTTTCAGTATTGCTTGGGTAGGGTACGTAAAATTTTAACTCTGTTTCGAAGTTTTGGTGGTCCTGAGAGAGGCCCTTGTTCCTTTGGTGTTAGCTTTTTTGTTTTATTTTTGGGAAGGTCTTCTATCGATTCCCTTCTAGGTTTTCTTTGTGGGTGTTTTTGTTTCCGTTTTTCTGTGGTTTGGTTCGTTCTTGTTGTTGTTGTGGTTGGAATATTTCCTTTGGGGAGTCCAGAGCTACTTGTTTCTCTCTGGACTGCCTCTTTTTGTATCATGTGGGCTAAAGCGAGGCTTGCGCTTCTTTAGGGCAAGTTCCCGCCTTTTTTCTTTTAAGTGTTGGTTCTAGTTGTATGTGGTGTTCAATGACTCGTCTGTTTATTTCAATTTCAGTTTTTTTAAAAATATATTTTGTTTGTTTGGTTTGGAAATTGGTTGGTACTTTTGCGTGTTCAACCAAGTTCATATCTGATTTTTGAAGCCGTATTCGGGGTTTTCCAAGTTGGACCCCCTCTTTTATTGTTTGGCTTCGTAGTGTTGCGCACGCCGTCGTAGTAGACTAGCTTGCGTAGTGTTTTTAAAAATTATCTTTCCTTTCCCCGCTCAGCCTTTAGTTGGGCCAAGGGGTTCCGGGTTGTTTGCTGGTTTGGAGTATTGCTTCTTTACTCTTCTCTTCTTTTCTTGTTTGGCCTTCGTTCACTTCCTCCGGTCTTTGGCTTCTCCATTGTGTTAAAGGGTATTCTTTGTTTTGGGTTTTCCGGAGTTTCGCAGTCTTGGAGGGTTCGTATTAAAAAGTAAGTACTCACACAGGTCTTTACGAGCTATAGGAGTTTTCGTGGTTTGGTTGTTTTTTGTACTGACAAGTACAGTTTTTGAGTTTTAATTTCTGGTCTTGATGACTGCTTGGTGTGCGTTGCCCCAGGATAGTAGGGCTCCAACTATTTCGACAACTCGTCTCGTCAGCCGGGGCTTCTTGCGTGGCTTCCTCGTTGCAGTCTGCTTCCAAAGTGGCAGGTTGCAGTCTTTCCCTCTGTTTCTGTGGCTGTGGCCTGGCTGGCCGATCACGTGATACCTGTGTGTTTGCGAGCGTGCTTTTGTTACGGTGCCCGCGTAGTTCTCTTTCTCTGTTACTCCTTCTCCTTAGTCTTTTTTGTTTGGAATGTCCTTTTTCTGTTTAAGAATATGCTATGGTTTATTTTTTATTTGTTGTAATAAATTTGTTGGGGTCATCCCCTTCCTCCTTTCTTCGGAGGTTTCATTTGGTTTTTAAATTGTAAGTTTCAAAGGAAAATTCTGTGCTTCATACCACAAGTAGTGGTTATTTTGGTGTTCACAGAGGGTGAGCGGGGATCGAAAAGACCTAACTATGCCCCAGTCGTCCTAGCTTGGCGACTTCCAATACTCTTTATATACAAGTGTGCAGGCGGGACATAGAGCCCGGTTCCTCTATTTACACCTAGCATTCTTTTCCTTTGCTTTAAGAGAGCTTGGTTTCTCCTTTATACCAGCGTTTGTGTGCAAGGATTCATATATAAATATATTTGTGTGAGATGTATATAAAATCAGGGGAGGCTTTAGTTTTCCTCAGTATATCGTCCTTTTTTTCTTTCCCTTTTTCCTTCTGTTTCTCGTTATTGTTGGTATTATTACTGTTATTATTATTATTATTATTATTATTCGTTAAATAGTTTGGTTTATGCCGATGTGGCCACACGTATGGTTGTTTCACTATAAATGTGGTTATTGTTTCTGTTGTTTCGTTATTTTGTTGTTGTTGTTTCTGTTTTCTTCATTATGTTTCGTCTTTCGTGTCTTGGTATTGTTTTCTGTTATAATTGTTGTTTCACTTGCTTTTAATTCTTGTTTGTTTGATCTTTTGGTTCGATCTTTCGGTCTGCATTAAAGCTTTTTTCTGTGTGTGTGTGGTTTGCTTCGTTCTCTGTTTTGTGGTTTCTGGTTGGGATATTTGACTGCTTTTTTTTTTTTTTTTTTTTTTTTTTTTTTTTTGTTCTAGCTTCAATTTTTTATTCATTCTGTGTTTTCAGTTTCCTTGGTTGGATAGATTTCTGTTTATCACTTCGTTTGGTATTTCTCCGTTTTCTATTACTTCTTCTGATTTTCCTTCTTTTCTTTATTATTATTATTATTATTATTATTATTATTATTATTTTCTGTTTTTTTCTGTTTTCGAGTCCTCTCCCAGAGTTTCTCGTTTGTTTGTGGGCTTGTGGTGTATTTTTGTCTCTAGGAGACAGCATTGTCTTTTATCTTGCTACATCCAGGTAGTTTGATTGGGTTTGGTTTGTTTGCATGGTGAGTCCCCACACACCTATGATTTTTGGCAGATTTTTCTGTTTCAAGTCTTTGTTTTGTGCCTAGGATTATTTTCACGATGGGCTTCAGTTCTGTTTTCGTATAAAGGTTTTTTAGGGCCCGTTTCTGTCTGAGTTAACTCCATGTGAACGTAGTCGTTCGCATGGGCAACCGACACCCGGTCCCCCTGTGGTTGTATGTTTGCGCAGGAGAAATGTTTTGTAACCAAGTCTAATGTAATAATATACATAAGACTAACCAGCCCTCTCCTGTCTAGTGATGAGGCTGGTGGTTATAGAATTTCTCCCTCGTATTCTTTTTCCGACCAACATGTCTCGAGGTGTGATGGTTTGGTGCGAGTGCTATTCTTTTTTGCTTTTCATTCTTGGTTGTAGAATTTTGGTGTCTGTGGTATATAGGGGGTCTGTGAGATTTATTTTTCTGAGTTGTCAGTATTCTTTGAGCAGTGTTTGTTGTGTCTTTTATTGCTATTTGGTATAATTATGTTTCAGTTTCTGTGTGAGTTTCTCGGGTTCCTTTTCAGAACAATCTGAGTTGTTTCGTGTGTTAAGAAGTGGAAAGTCTTTTCCCAGTACTTTCAGTTGGTTGCGGGTTGGAGTTTTGTTTGAGAGATTGCGTATTAATTATTCTTTTCATTTTTTTGTGTTTGTTTTCTGGTTCTGCATGCTTTTCCTTTCTCTTATTTTTCTTTTTTTCTTTTTCGTCGTTTTTTTTCGTTAGGTTTGTTGGTGGTGGTTTTTCAGTATTGCTTGGGTAGGGTACGTAAAATTTTAACTCTGTTTCGAAGTTTTGGTGGTCCTGAGAGAGGCC